>NC_135954.1:90021968-90321968 GCF_053455715.1 Rhinoraja longicauda
GGTCTGGGAGGAGGGAGAGGAGGTGGTGTTGCGTCTGGGGGAGGAGGGAGAGGAGGTGGTGTTGGGTCTGGGGGAGGAGGGAGAGGAGGTGGTGTTGGGTCGGGGGGGGAGGGAGAGGAGGTGGTGTTGGTTCTGGGGGAGGAGGGAGAGGAGGTGTTGTTGGGTCTGGGGGAGGAGGGAGAGGAGGTGGTGTTGGGTCTGGGGGAGGAGGGAGAGGAGGTGGTGTTGGGTCGGGGGGAGGAGGGAGAGGAGGTGGTGTTGGGTCTGGGGGGGAGGGAGGGAGAGGAGGTGGTGTTGGGTCTGGGGAGGGGGGAGGGAGAGGAGGTGGTGTTGGGTCGGGGGGAGGAGGGAGAGGAGGTGGTGTTGGGTCTGGGGGGGAGGGAGGGAGAGGAGGTGGTGTTGGGTCTGGGGAGGGGGGAGGGAGAGGAGGTGGTGTTGGGTCTGCGGGGGGAGGAGGGAGAGGAGGTGGTTTTGGGTCTGGGGGGAGGGAGGGAGAGGAGGTGGTGTTGGGTCTGGGGGGGGGGAGGGAGAGGAGATGGTGTTGGGTCTGGGGGAGGGGGGGAGGGAGAGGAGGTGGTGTTGGGTCTGGGGGAGGAGGGAGAGGAGATGGTGTTGGGTCTGGGGGAGGGAGAGGAGATTGTGTTGGGTCTGGGGGGAGGGAGAGGAGGTGGTGTTGGGACTGGGGGAGGGAGAGGAGGTGGTGTTGGGTCTGGGGGGGGGAGGGAGAGGAGATGGTGTTGGGTCTGGGGGGAGGGAGAGGAGGTGGTGTTGGGTCTGGGGGGGAGGGAGAGGACGTGGTGTTGGGTCTGGGGGGGAGGGAGAGGAGGTGGTGTTGGGTCTGGGGGAGGGAGAGGAGATGGTGTTGGGTCTGGGGGAGGGAGAGGAGGTGGTGTTGGGTCTGGGGGAGGGAGAGGAGGTGGTGTTGGGTCTGGGGGAGGGAGAGGAGGTGGTTTTGGGTCTGGGGGGGAGGGAGAGGAGGTGGTGTTGGGTCGGGGAGGGAGGGAGGGGAGATGGTGTTGGGTCTGGGGGAGGGGGGGGAGGGAGAGGAGATGGTGTTGGGTCTGGGGGGGGTGGGAGGGGAGATGGTGTTGTGTCTGGGGGAGGGGGAGGGAGAGGAGGTGGTGTTGGGTCTCGGGGGGAGGGAGAGGAGGTGGTGTTGGGTCGGGGAGGGAGGGAGGGGAGATGGTGTTGGGTCTGGGGGAGGGAGAGGAGATGGTGTTGGGTCTGGGGGGGTGGGAGGGGAGATGGTGTTGGGTCTGGGGGAGGGGGAGGGAGAGGAGGTGGTGTTGGGTCTCGGGGGGAGGGAGAGGTGGTGTTGGGTCTCGGGGGAGGGAGAGGAGGTGGTGTTGGGTCTGGGGGAGGGAGGGAGGGAGAGGAGATGGTGTTGGGTCTGGGGGGGAGGGAGAGGAGGTGGTGTTGGGTCTGGGGGGGAGGGAGAGGAGGTGGTGTTGGGTCGGGGAGGGAGGGAGGGGAGATGGTGTTGGGTGTGGGGGGGAGGGAGAGGAGATGGTGTTGGGTCTGGGGGGGGTGGGAGGGGAGATGGTGTTGGGTCTGGGGGAGGGGGGAGGGAGAGGAGGTGGTGTTGGGTCTGGGGAGGGAGAGGAGATGGTGATGGGTCTGGGGGGGAGGGAGAGGAGGTGGTGTTGGGTCTGGGGGGGAGGGAGAGGAGGTGGTGTTGGGTCTGGGGGGAGGGAGGGAGAGGAGGTGGTGTTGGGTCTGGTGGGGAGGGAGAGGAGATGGTTTCGGGTCTGGGGAGGTAGAGGAGGTGGTGTTGGGTCTGAGGGGAGGGAGGGGAGATGGTGTTGGGTCTGGGGGATGGAGGGAGGGGAGATGGTGTTGGGTCTGCGGGAGGGGGGGAGGGAGAGGAGATGGTGTTGGGTCTGGGAGGGAGGGAGGGAGAGGAGGTGGTGTTGGGTCTGGGGGGGGAGGGTGGGAGGGAGAGGAGATGGTGTTGGGTCTGGGGGGGGGGTGCAGGGAAGTGGTGTCGCGATGGGAGAGAAAAAGGAAAAAAATAAGGAAGAGCAGGGGTACAGGTCGTCCAGCCTTTCGGTTTTACTCCAACATTTATTAAGATCGTTGCCTATTACCCACCTATGCATAATTTTCCAACACAAAACCCACGTTCCTTGATTCACTTAACGTACAGAAATATAACAGTCTATGTTTTGAATGAAAGCGATATCTGATACTCCTCAAACCTCTGTGCGAGGGAATTCCAAAAATTCATCACCCTCTGAGCAAAGGAGTTTCTCCTATTTAGTTTGAAACCATGATTTAATGTTCAGGCTCTTCAATTTGGGTCAGTGGCAGGCTTCAATCTCCCTATATGACCAAAGTAATACACAGAACTATTGGAGTGTTCTCATCTATATGGCTTCATTTCTCTAACATTCAAATCCTCTTGTAATAAAGGCTAACATACTATTTTAACTCTTAATCACTTGCTGCACCCTATTGGCCTTCAGCAAATTGTATATAAGCACATTAAGGACACTTTTTTAGTCAACACTACCAAATATTTTGCCATTTAACAAATGTGCACCAAAATGGATGATGCTTTATTTTACATTATATTCCACATGCTATGTTCTCACACTTTCACTCAACGTTTCCTTGGAACCTCTTTTCCTTACTCACAATTCCATTTGGATTAGTATCTCGAGCAAACTGGAAATATGACATTTGGTATGCTCAGCCAATTATTGAACTAGAAAAACTTAGAGTAACAGCATTGATTCCCGTTGGTCCCCACTAGTCACAGTTTTATGTCTGATAACTTTTATGTGTTTTATGTCTGAACAGTTTTATGTCTGAAAAAAAAAATCCTCATCTCCGTTCTAAATGGCCTACCCCTTATTCTCAGGATATCTTTATTTGTCATCCAAAAAACAAGTCTTTTGGACGAGATTTCGTCACCCACAGTCCAACAATAAGAGCAATAAAATAAACAAATTACACACCCCCAAACAACACAAAACACAAAAAAAAGAAACATCCATCACTCACTGTGACCTTGCCAATCTCATCATCCATTGCCTCAGAGCACTCTGACCATTTCAAAGATTAGACATTTACTCATGTCTGTCCTTTTGCATGTTCTTGCTCCTTAATAAATTGAGCATTTTAAAGATACTTAGTTTTCAATAGTTAATTATAGATGAGATTCTGAACAACAGAATCTGATCTATAAATCCCTGTCTTTCGTTCTATATTATTCTTAAATGGCTCTCTGTTGCGTAATTTTCCAATCTAAAGTTATGATTCTTCAGTGGAGAACTTCAGAAAATTGTAGTAACGGTAACAGTTATTTGCCGACTTGCGTTTACTTCCAGAATGTTTCCTGCTTTTCCCTTTCAAACATATGAAACACAATCAATTATAAATGCTATTGGATAAATGTACAAGCACCATTAAAAATAACCTGGCCCAGCAGAAGTTTAGCCATGCATTTTGCAGATTTTTGTTTGGTGATTCCGATTTAAAAAAATAAATTCTATGAGTTCATTTTCTAAGTTAATTTAATGTTGTCTTCTTACTGCAGGTATTTTAAAGCTTCTAGTATAACAAATCAGGCAATTGATACGTATGTATGTATCCTAAGATAACCCTTGCTATTTTATAGTTTATGAATTATAGAATAGAATTATTTTACATTTTAATTATCTTGACTAGTTAAGAATACACGTTCTTTAATGCAGGGTAAAACAAGATGACGAAGAAACGAAAGCGTCAAGATGACTTTCAAAAGATTAAATTAAAAGTTGGCAAAATAAAACCAAAGGCAGATAATGCAACCGATACAAGCTTCAAAACACGTGCCATCCATGTTCCAGAGCAACTGACGAGTGATGCATTACTGCCAACAAATTACCGCAAACTTAACGTAAAGGTACGTTTAGCAATCAGC
This sequence comes from Rhinoraja longicauda, assembly GCF_053455715.1. Lineage (NCBI taxonomy): Eukaryota > Metazoa > Chordata > Chondrichthyes > Rajiformes > Arhynchobatidae > Rhinoraja > Rhinoraja longicauda. Next base: position 90,025,876 of record NC_135954.1, read on the forward strand.
TGTGCTTGACAGCCTAGAGTGGAATAACATGCTGCATATACCCCTTCATTAATCTTTACTTTCTCTCTTTCCTGAAGGCATTTTGCCTTGTTTGTTGATCACCCATGTGCTAGTTATGTGTTGCCAAGAAAGGGAGTATGATCAGGCAATTTGCACTGTATTGAGCATGCACTTGTGCCAAATCCTGATCTTAATTCTCACTTAATTACGTGTACTTCCCTTGATCAAATCTGATTTCCTTTAGAAGTCCCAGGTCAGCTATTTTGCCCCATTTGTTTCCTTGACTGACATTGATTAAATTAGTATATTGCATGCTTTAATTGTCTTTCTCTTGTGCATGACACTCTCTGAGTCTATGATGTTATTTTTTTCCAATAAATGCTTATGGAAAGTCAACGTGGATTTGAAAAAGATGAATCATTAATTGTTTGGAGAAAGCATTGTCTAGAGATTATTTATGGAGCTTCCAGAAGATATGGATAATACATTTTTCCTTATAAATTAGGAAGGGGCCTTTTGGCCCATCAAATCTATGCTAGCCCTCACAGCAATTCCCATTCCAAACTTATCTCCCTGTAGCTATTCTCTTTAGTGCCCCTAACAACCCCCACTGTTCAGGTGGGCTAAAGTAAAGTCACTAAGTTTGAACGTCAAAAGGATAGAACAGTTTGAATGGTCACAAAAGCTAGAAACAGTGGTCTAGAGATACTTGGACGCCCAGTATACAGGGCTCAGGAAAATGGTATGGGTTGTTGGAAATCTCTGCAAATGGGAATTAATATTAGAATTTCTCATTTTAATTCTGGCTTATTGATTTTTTTCAGGGGGGGAGGGACCAATGATATTAAATGATATGAAGCAAAGCAAGGTATCTGGAGCTGGGTCACTAATCATCACTGATCGCTTTGAACAGTGAAGGACTAACTGTTCCTGTTCCTTTGTTCTCAAAATATTGAGCCTTTTGAATAGGGTGGGCATTGGTGGCCCAGCACAGTTTTGGCAGAGTTTTGAATAAGAGGTGGATATTCTTTTTAATCTATCATATATGAACAGGATTGTGCTTTGCAGATATGAGGAATATTTTTCATGTGCATAATTATGTAAGACTCATTTTGATATCGTTAGATAGCAAGATGCGACAAATTTGAAGCAGAGTTTGTTAACTGGGAGATAATAGACCAAATGGGAGTAAAGGTAGTTCTCTGGCAGGGCATCACCAATAGTGTTTCCCCAGAACCCGTAGAGGTCTTGGCTTTTTAATGGAAATGTTGATTGGACAAAGAAATAACAGTTGCATATTACCATTTTTGGATTAAACTGGCAGAGGGGAATGTGCATTTGGGAGCAGGAAATTGAAAAGGGGCCAGGGCAGATAAAGTGAACCCTATCTAAACTGCCGGCTTCTACTTTGATGTCAGAAACTGAAGTGACATGTTGGTCATGAAGTGCCAAAGAAATTACATTGAGACCACAGTGGGCATGAAATTGACTTACACTTTGTTGAATTCGCATATTTAGTGGGCATCTAATCAATATCAAACATTTGTCGGTAAAGAGAACTTTGGCTTCTATTGGGTATATTCTGAACAGAAATGATGGGTCCCTTAAATGTGTATATTTTAATGCTAGGAGCATTGTAAGAAAGGTGGATGAGCTTAGAGCCTGGATTGACATCTGGAAGTATGATGTTGTGGCGATCAGTGAAACATGGTTGCAGGAGGGTTGCGATTGGCAATGAAATATTCCAGGATTTCATTGTTTCAGATGTGATAGAATCGGAGGGGCAAGAGGTGGGGGTGTTGCATTGCTTGTCAGGGAGGATATCACAGCAGTGCTTTGGCAGGACAGACTAGAAGGCTCGATTAAGGAGGCTGTTTGGGTGGAACTCAGAAATGAGAAAGGTTTAGCAACACTTATAGGGGTGTATTATAGACCGCCAAATAGGGAACGAGAATTGGAAGAGCAAATATGTAAGGAGATAGCAGATATTAGTAGTAAGCACAGAGTGGTGATTGTGGGTGATTTCAATTTTCCGTATATAGACTGGGAATCACATTCTGTTAAAGGGCTGGATGGTTTGGAGTTTGTAAAATGTGTGCAGGATAGTTTTTTGCAGCAATACGTAGAGGTGCCTACCAGAGAAGGGGCAGTGTTGGACCTCCTGTTAGGAAATGAGATGGGTCAGGTGACGGAGGTATGTGTTGAGGAGCACTTTGGGTCTAGTGATCATAATGCCATTAGTTTCAATATCATTATGGAGAAGGTCAAATCTGGACCAAGGGTTGAGATTTTGGATTGGAGAAAGGCTAATTTTGAGGAGATGAGAAAGGATTTAAAAGGAGTGAAATGGAAATTGTTGTTTTATGAAAAGGATATAATGGAGAAATGGAGGATATTTAAAGGTGAAATTTTGAGAGTACAGAGTCTTTATGTCCCTGTTCGGTGGAAAGGAAAGAATAATAATTTGAAAGAGCCATGGTTTTCCAGGGAAATTGGACACTTGGTTCGGAAAAAGAGGGAGATATACAATAAATATAAGCGGCAGGGAGTAAATGAGGTTCTTGAGGAATATAAAGAATGTAAAAGGAATCTTAAAAAGGAAATTAGAAAAGCGAAAAAAAGATATGAGGCTGCTTTGGCAAGTAATGTAAAAGTAAACCCCAAGGGGTTCTACAGATATGTCAATAGCAAAAGGATAGTGAGGGATAAAATTGGTCCATTAGAGAGTCAGAGTGGACAGCTATGTGCTGAGCCGGAAGAAATGGGGGAGATATTAAACAATTTCTTTTCTTCGGTATTTACCGAGGAGAAGGATATTGAATTATGTGAGGTAAGCGAAACAAGTAGAGTAGTGATGGAAATTAGGAGGATTAAAGAAGAGGAGGTACGGACACTTTTGAAGAATATAAAAGTGGATAAGTCTCCAGGTCCTGATAGGATATTCCCTAGGACATTGAGGGAAGTTAGTGCAGAAATAGCAGGGGCTATGACGGAAATATTTCAAACGTCATTAGAAACAGGGATGGTGCCGGAAGATTGGCGCATTGCGCATGTTGTGCCTTTGTTTAAAAAAGGTTCTAAAAGTAAACCTAGCAATTATAGACCTATTAGTTTGACGTCTGTGGTGGGAAAATTAATGGAAAAGATACTTAGGGACAATATATATAATTATTTGGATAATCAAGGCCTGATTAGAAACAGTCAACATGGATTTGTGCCTGGAAGGTCATGTTTGACTAATCTTCTTGAATTTTTTGAAGAGGTTACCAGGGAAATTGATAAGGGCAAGGCTGTGGATGTTGTCTATATGGACTTCAGTAAGGCATTTGACAAGGTTCCACATGGAAGGTTGATTAAGAAGGTTAAATCGTTGGGTATTAATAGTGAGGTTGCAAGATGGATTCAACAATGGCTGAATGGGAGATACCAGAGGGTAACGGTTGACAATTGTATGTCAGGTTGGAGGCCAGTGTCTAGTGGAGTGCCCCAAGGATCTGTGTTGGGTCCACTGTTGTTTGTCATTTACATTAATGATCTGGATGATGGTGTGGCAAATTGGATTAGTAAATATGCAGATGATACTAAGATAGGTGGAGTAGTTGATAGTGAGGTAGATTTTCAAAGTCTACAGAGAGACTTGGGCCTTTTGGAAGGGTGGGCTGAAAGATGGCAGATGGAGTTTAATGCTGATAAGTGTGAGGTGCTGCATTTTGGTAGGACAAATCAAAATAGGACGTACAGGGTAAATGGTAGGGAATTGAGGAATGCAGTGGAACAGAGGGATCTGGGAATAACTGTGCATTGTTCCCTGAAGGTGGAATCTCATGTGGATAGGGTGGTGAAGAAGGCGTTTGGTATGCTTGCCTTTATAAATCAGAGCATCGAGCATAGAAGTTGGGATGTAATGTTGAAATTGTACAGGGCATTGGTGAGGCCAAATCTGGAGTATGGTGTGCAGTTCTGGTCGCCAAATTATAGGAAGGATGTCGACAAAATGGAGAGTGTACAGAGGAGATTTACTAGAATGTTGCCTGGGTTTCAGCACTTAGGCTACAGAGAGAGGTTGAACAGGTTGGGTCTTTATTCTTTGGAGCGTAGAAGGTTGAGGGGGGACTTGATAGAGGTTTTTAAAATTTTGAGAGGGACGGACAGAGTTGACGTGGGTAGGCTTTTCCCTTTGAGAGTGGGGAAGATTCCAACAAGGGGACATAGCTTCAGAATTGAGGGACAAAGGTTTAGGGGTAACATGAGGGGGAACTTCTTTACTCAGAGGGTTGTGGCTGTATGGAATGGGCTTCCGGTGGAAGTGGTGGAGGCTGGCTCGATTTTATTATTTAAGAGTAAATTGGATAGGTATATGGATGAGGGGATTGGAGGGTTATGGTCTGAGTGCAGGTAGATGAGACTAGGTCAGGGAGAATGGTCGGCGTGGACTGGTAGGGCCGGACAGGCCTGTTTCCATGCTGTAGTTGTTATATGTTATATGTTATATGTTAACAAGGAGCATAATCATAAAATTAAAACTAGGAATGAGGTATGGAAATATTTTACGCCATTCAAAAGGTAACAAAAGACTTTTGTTTCGGACTCGCTCCCCAAGAAGTATTCTGCAAAGTCATTGAAGTTTTCATTGATGGTATGGAACAAAGACTGCTAAATAAAGCCATGTTACAGATCAGCTATTATCAACCAAATAGTCTGGAGGGTCATAGAGTCATGCGGTATGGAAACAGGCCCTTCAGACCTACTTATCTGTGCCGACAACTTGCCCCTATCCACACCAGTCCCACCTGCCCATGCTTGTCCCATAATTCTCTAAACGTATCCTGTACCTGTCCAAATGTCTCTTATGAGATTATCTCTGCATTTATCCGATCTATTCGTCTCATGATCTTGTACACCTCATTAAGATCACTCCTTATCCTCCTGCGCTCCAAGGAATAAAGTCCTAGCCTGCTCAACCTCTTCCTGTAGCTCAAGCCCCCGTGTCCTAGCAACATCCTCGTAGATCTCTGCACTCTTTCCAGCTTGACAACATCTAACCTATAACATGGTGACTAAAAATGAACACAATACTCTAAATGTGGCCTCACCAATGTCTTATATAACTTGTATGTCTTGTATAAACATGTCTTGTTTAACGGTAATATGACCTCCCAAAGTCTATACTCATGCCACATGGCCTGACCGCTTCTATGTATGGTGTTGTTATAATGCAAGACTGATACAGCCTTGATACCATCTCCCTGACCATTCAGAGAGACCTAGTTAAGAAAGATACCTCTATCATACTTCTATTCATAGACTACAGCTCTGCTTTTAACTCCATTATCCCATCCAAGTTCATCTCCAAACATGTGGAACTCGGTGTCAGCACTTTCCTCTGCAACTGGATCCTCAACATCCTGACCAACAGACCACAATCAGTGAGGATAGGGGGCAAATCATCCTCTATGATAATCCTCAACACTGGTACTCTGCAAGGATGCATTCTCAGCCTCCTTCTTTACTCCTTGTACACCCATAACTGTGCAGCCAAGTACAAATCCAACTCAATTTTCCAAATTTGTGGACGGTGCCAGCATAGTGGGCCAGATATCAAATAATGATGAAGCGGCTTACAGGAAAGAGATTGAGAACTTTGGAACGGTGTCAAGACAATAACCTTTCCCTCAATGTCAAAAAGACAAGGAAATTGTGATCAACTTCAGGAAGCGAAGCGGTACACGTACCACAGTATACATTGAAGGGGCCGAAGTAGAGATGGTTGAAACCTTCAAGTTCCTAGGAGGAAATATCACCAGCAACTTGTCCTGGACTAGCCATATCGAAGCAACGGCCAAGGAAGCACATCAATGCCTCTACTCCGTTACAACGCTTAGGAAGTTTGGCATGTCCTCAACAACTCTCACCAGCTTCTACAGATGTGCCACCTAAGGCATTTTATTGGGATGAATCACAGCATGGTTTGAAATTGCAGAGAATTGTAGATGCAGCCCAGACCATCACGCAAACCAACTTACCTTCCATTAATTCCATCTACACTTCACGCTGCCTCGGCAAGACCACCAGAATAATCAAGGATGACTCTCACCCTGGACACCTTCTCTTCTCCCCTCTTCCATCGGGCAAGAGGTACAGAAGTTTGAAAACGCTTTCCTCCAGATTCATCGTCAGTTTCTTCCCGGCTGTTATCAGTTAACTTAACCATCCTGTCTCCAACTACAGCGCGGTCCTGAACTACCATCTATCTCATTGGAGACTCTCGGACTACCTTAATCGGACTTTACTGAATATTATCTTGCACTATGCGTTATTCCCTTTATCCTGTATTTATACATTGTGGAGGGCTTGATTGTAATCCTGTATAGTCTCACCACTGACTGGATAGCATGCAATAAAAATGCTTTCTGCTATACCTTGGTACACATGACAATAAATTAAACTAGTTAAATTCTGGAGAAAGTAGTTTGAAAAAATGGTGATAAACTGAAAGCTTTACATAACCTGCATCTCAAAGCATATCATTGACCTATTTTTTGAATTTTGCTTTTAGCCTTATAAAATGTAAACTGGCATATGAAGATTTATGCAATATATTAACATGTGGCCATTAAACCAGAGTACAGGCAGCATCCGTGGAGAACATGGAGAGGTGATATTTTGGGTTGGGGTTCTTTTTCATATTGATTGTAGTGAGGGTGAAAAAGATGGAAGGGCAGTGGGGCAGGACATAGCCTGGCAAGCGATATGTGGATACAGGTGAGTGAGTAGGAAAAAAATAAAACTGCAGATGCTGGTTTAAATCGAAGGAAGACGCAAAATGCTGGGGTAACTCAGCGGGTCAGGCAACATCTCAGGAGAGAAGGAATGGGTGACGTTTCGGGTCGAGACCCTTCTTCAGACCGATGTCAGGGGAAGGGGTGGGACAAAGATAGGATGTAGTCAGAGACAGGAAGACTAGTAGGAGAACTGGGAAGGGGAACCAGGGATTACCTGAAGTGGGAGAAGTCAATGTTCAAACCGCTGGGGTGTAAACTGCCCAAGCAAAATATGATGTGCTGTTCCTCCAATTTGCGCTGGGCCTCACTCTGACAATGGAGGAGGCCCTGGACATATAGGTCAGACTGGAGGGTGGTTTTATTGGCAAATGGTTGGACAAAGGCCAGAGATGAAAAGCCAAAGTGTGACATAAGAATAGAAGTTTTGTGAATTGTGAAGTCAGAGGAAGGAATGTGGGGGGAAGGGAAGAAATGGGTGTGAATCTTGATGGGGCAAAGGGAAGAGAGGGATAGAGTTGTTTATCGATTAAAAATTAGCCTATCGGCTAATTCGAGTACATTTACACTTGTTTGAATGTTAATTAATGTGCATTGTCCCTTTTCAAAGATAAATTATTATTTTTCAAAAATAAATTATTATTGTTTGTATGTTAATTACCAAAAAATGGAGAATTTAATGTTCATATTAAAGATTCATATCAATCTAAAGATGAGAAATTAGTATTCTGTCTTGTGTCTCAACATAAATCCTCTCCTCACCAAATTGAATAGGTTCGCCTTCAGAGAGGTTGAGAAGCATTTAGGTGGAAGTTGAATTTATTAGTGACGTAAGTATGCTGACAATAACCTAGCTTTTTTTTCTCAATAGGATTTGTTGACGCAGTTGCACCATTATAGTTCTGGAATTAAACAGGGTGCTCTAACTGGCCTCAAAGATCTTGTATCCCAGCATCCATCAGTGATTGCATCGCATCTCTCTAATATTCTCAGTGATTTAGCACCCATGTTCACAGACAAAGACCCCACAGTCAGATCAGCGGCAATCCAGCTATTACAATTTATTACTCCGAAAATTTCCAGTGATCAGATGGCGCCTTTTTTTCCTTTGGTTAGTGCACACCTTTCCAGTGCAATGACTCACATTTTTGAAGGAATACAGGAGGATGCCTTGAAGATATTAGACATTTTGTTGGAACATTATCCTGAGCTTCTTACAGACTGTTGCAACATCCTGTTGAAGAATTTTCTGGAGCTCATTTCACACCAGAGATTGTCAAAGGGATTGAAAACTGGAGGGAAGATGCCTTCTTGGATGTTGTCTGTCAACCCCAACCGCCGCGTTACATCTCAGCTATGGCGACTTAACGTACTAAGCAGGTTGAGAAAATTTCTGCAGGCAGTTGTTGAGGGTTCAACCCAGTCAGTGGAAAGTGAAGCTACTTTTGAGAGTGATGCCAGGACTGGATCTGAACACGTGACTACATTGCAAGTCAAATGGGATAATTATGTAACTGGACAACAGCACATACAATTATATGAGCACTCTGGATCCCAGCCTATGACCGTGATTCCATTTCGGCTAAGGTAAGACATTCTGAGCAAATCTTGGCATGGACGTGCTGTTTTGTATTTGGGCCAATGTATATATTTGGAATGTTTCTTTCCCTCACTCACTTCCTAATTCCCATTAAGAAGTTCTAAATGAATACATTTTAACTTAAAATGAGTAGGAGGAAGATTTTTTTGTTCCTGCCTGGTAATCTCCCAATACAGGGCTCAGAATAGACAGTCAGTTTTGAGAGTCTGGTGTCAGGCATGCTCATGTTGAGTCTGCCCAGCATAGCTGGCTGTGAGTAACTTGGGCTTCAGTGCTGTGCGATTTGGCCTGGGAAAAATCACTGATGTTGGGAGAGAATATTGATGATGGTACGCTTATTCTCCTTGAAGATTTTGCGGACATTATGCAATCAATTGTCATGAGATACCCGCTCTCGGTAGTTAAGCATTTGAAAGCGTATAGCAGGCCTATATGGCAGACAGCAAGTTTTGCGTTGGGTCTTGTACTTCAGCTACTCTTATCAAGCAAAGACTCTACTGGTGTGTCGAATGCTAGGGTGAATTTCATCATCAGTATTTGTCTTTGTCAAGAGGAGTCTCGTGAGATCTGGGAAATGCTTCATATTTTCCAGGATCTCACCATGAAGCTTTGTGGTTAGAGAGTAGTGTGGTGTGCAGGGCAGGTTGTTAGAGGATCCTTGTCTTATGGATGTTGAGCGCAAGACAGGTTCTCCTGCATGCTTTGATAAATGAACATATGCCAACACGAGCATTCAGTATGCATATGGTAGCCTGACCATTGAGGTTTGGGTGAACTTGGTTCTGGAGTATTGTTGCCATTAGGTTAAACAGTTTTCTATTAGTTCTGAACATTAGGTCAATTCTAGTGGGAAATATGTTGGAGTGAAGTGCAACATTGGTAAGTAAGATTGAGAAAAACACAGGGGCAACAACACATCCTTGTTTGACACAGATCGTCACTGCGATGAATTCTCCAAAGGTAAAAGTTCATTTCAGTGACCTCATGATTCACTGGTTCTAAGTGAGCCCAAGTATTTTCCCAAACATCTAATTGTTCGATTTGTAGTTTACATGCTATCATGGTATAAGCATAAGAATGGGCACTCGTTTCTGTGAGCAGCTGGATTTGTGGAGGGTGCCTCTTGATTGATGGAATCGAAGGCCTCGGCCAGGTCAAAGAAAACCATTTATGATGGCTGTTGCTGTCCCCTCTGAGGTGTCATGTGGAAAAGATCATATCCACCTGCCTCAACGTGGATGTATTCATGGCTGTAATTCAATCAGCATCCTACAGGGAGGAGGCAATTGAGGAGGAATCTGACAGGTGGAAGACGTTTGCCTCCTTGAAAATCATCACAGTTGCTATATCTTTGACATCTGGTATGTCCTCTCTTTCCAGGTGTGAATGAATAGATGTGCAGGAAGAAACTTCAGATGCTGATTGAAATCGAAGAAAGACACAAAATACTGGAGTAACAGCGGGACAGGCAGCATTTCTGGAGAGAAGAAATGGGTGACGTTTCAGGTCAAGACCCTTCTTCATGATGTTAGGGTCTGAAGAAGGGTCTCGACCTGAAACGTCATCCATTCCTTCTCTCCAGAGATGCTGCCTGTCCTGCTGAGTTACTCCAGCATTTTGTGTCTATCTGTGAATGATTAGATTATGGATTTGTGAATATAGCTCTTTGTAATGGGATACTAGCAGGTTTCGAGGATTTGGATCAGTGATGGAGGAAAAACACTCGGACAATATTAAATTTTAAAACAAAAAACATTTATTAAAACAACGTTAAAGCAACAACCAAGTTGTGAGAAGATAGCAATAGAATACCAATGCAACTTCACTTAAAGCAACAATAAAAACACAAATAAATGTCAATATAAATAACAGCAGAGAATAGCAAATAAACACTGAATCTCATAATATCCTTCAGCCTTGAAGGTTGTAACGTCAAAAGCTTGTTGGACACTCAGTTTAGGAGCTTAGACCGGTGATCTTTCGAAAAGTTGACGTACCTCCCTCTCTCCCCCCGAAGGTGAAGTTCACCCAAAAATAGAAACAAATCTCATCCCCTTCTGCCATTCCGGGATTCCTGCTTGCAATAACTGATCTGGAGAACGTGAGGGTCCTGGCACCATTTTGATCTGGTCCGAGGTGAAGTCCCGTCAGCTCATGTGTAACAGCCATTTTTATACTTGAAATCTTGAACTTCCACCCTAATCTAAGAACAACAGGTGCCTGTTTTAAAACTGGTGTCCTCCTTAGTGTCGAAAACAATAGTTATTTGTCACATTAGATGCTGTGCTAGTCTTGGATGTCTCTGAGAAGGTAAAAGTTTATCTCAGTGACCTTGCAGGTGGCCTCATGATTTACAGGTTTGTCCTAGTTTGCCCATGCATTTTCCCATTCATCTAATTGTTTTTCTAAGCAAGCCTGCTATTGTGTGTGTTGAGTGCTATTAATTTAGCTGAAAGCATTGCTGTTATCTGACAATTCCATTTTAGTGACACAGTCTGTTTAACCCTTGCATTCCACTATTTACTGCCGAGTTTTAGATTTTCATCACGGTTCCAGTGAATGTTAACTGTCTCTTTGCCCCCAATGACTTCATCCCCATTTCTGGCTCTCAGCTTGGTGGGGTTGTGGGTACGTGTATGGATTTTATAGTTGCTGTAAAATCATACATGTTGTGGTTGTCAGTGAGTTGTTGAATCTTGTACAATCCACCCGCCATCTGTTCTTTAGGTTATAGAATCTTTGCTGACCCTGCCTTCAGGTGCCTCTCGAGCTGTTTGTTATCCCAATTAAAATATATATGCGGCTTCCATTTCAGTTCGTTCCTTGATCTTTGCATTAAACCAGTCCATTATTTTACTTGGAAGAGTCTCTTCACAGATGCACATTTGGTGGACTAAGAGCAACCCATAAGGTGTGGATGCTTTTGCAGAGTTGTCTGTAGAGTACTGTTTGAGAAGAGATGTGTTTTGGGGGATTTCACAGCTTTCACATGTACCTTCTTGTCGCAATATTTCTATTGATGCTGATATTGATAGCACTGCGCATGCTATGGCATAGGTGATAGGAACAACTTTGTAGTCTTGTACTCAGATGATATAATCTAAAAGGTAGACACAAACTAGGTTGGACAACGGGATAGACATCTAAAAGGTCCTGTGCTTGGACCGGGTCTCATATAACACGCAGTCTTCAACTGCAGTTGTGCTCCAAGCATTTTGTAATGAGAAGGATCCTGCCAATGAGTTGGTCTTCTCTACTTCTTCCTTACCAATCACCCCATGACATCTCTTCCCACCCTGGTGTTCAAATACCCAAAGGAGGGGGTGATCAGTTTTTCTCCCTATAAGTTCAACAACAGAGCTTTATTTGTCATTCGGTACCAAGGTACCGAACGAAACTACATAGCAGTCATACAAAAAAGAACACAAGACACATAACCCCAACACAAACGTCCATCACAGTGACTCCAAACACCCCCTCACTGTGATGGAGGCAACAAAACTTCCACTCTCTTCCCCACGCACACGGACAGACAGCTTGTCCCCGACCGACCCGCACAGTCCCCGCAAGGGGGTGGAAGTCCCCGCGGCCGAGCCGCACCGGGCGCTGAAACGTCTCGCGGCCGAGCCGGGCGATGGAAGGCCCCGCGACCGAGCCTTGCGCAGCTAAGTCCTGCGGCCGAGCCGCACCGGGCGATGTTAAGTCCCGTGGCCGAGCCGCACCAGCGATGAAAAGCCCCGCGGCCGAGCCGCACCGGGCGATGTTGGGCCCCGCGGCCGAGCCGCACCAGCGATGTAGAGCCCCGCGGCCGAGCCGCACCGGGCGATGTTAAGTCCCGCGGCCAAGCCGCACCGGGCGATGTAGAGCCCTGCGGCCGAGCCGCACCGGGCGATGTTAAGTCCCGCGGCCAAGCCGCACCGGGCGATGTAGAGCCCTGCGGCCGAGCCGCACTGGGCGATGTAGAGCCCCGCGGCCGAGCCGCACCGGGCGATGTTAAGCCCCGCGGCCGAGCCGCACCAGTGATGAAAAGTCCCGCGGCCGAGCTGCACCGGGCGATGTAAAGCCCCGCGGCCGAGCCGCACCGGGCGATATTAGCCCCCGCGGCCGAGCCGCACCGGGCACTGTTAAGTCCAGCGGCCGAGCCGCACCGGGCGATGTTAAGTCCAGCGGCCGAGCCGCACCGGGCGATGTTAGGCCCCGCGGCCGAGCCGCACCCCGCGCCGTGAGGAAGAGACCTAAAAGAAAAGGTTTCCCACCACCCCCCCACCCACACCACCACCCCCACACATACACAACCAAAAAAACCAAAAACCATCCCAACACCGACACACAACAAAAAAAAAAGGGAAAAAGACGAACAGACTGCTAGCGAGCCGCAGCCGTTAGGCGCCGCCACTTCAGCCAGGTCTAGGATTTTCCATGGTCGTAAATTCCTTCTAGGCACACCTCATCTGCGTCGTCTAGGGCTTGGGGCGCAAATACTGATGACTGAAATATGTCGGTTCCATGTTGTGAGCTTAAGGGTCATAAAACATTTTCTAATTCCACAGAGTGGATCTCTGAGATGCTGGACTAGCTCATTCTTGATGTCAAAGATCATGATGAGAAAATCATGTTCCTCTTCTGATTTACTCTTCTACAAGATTACATATGGTCTTTTCTTTTAAGTTGGCTGAACCTGTGCGTAGATGTCTGAGCAAGCAAGTTCCTGAGCTAAGAGAACAGAGCGGCATTCATGCCTATCACTCTTGGGATTGTCCATGAGGGTCACAATGTTGTTGATACTGAACTTCATATTGTGAAGTGGAGGCTACCTGTAAATTATATTATGTGGGGTAGTCATTATATATCACCTACCACACATACTTCAGGGTGAGATTTTGAACCACTGGCTAGAGGATCCACATTAACTGGAGGCCAGCCTTTCCTGCATGGCTAGCCCACTGCCTGCCTCACTTTTCAACCTGAGTTGAAGCCATGTCCATGATCATGGCCCCAGCTTTAACTGCACAAGAAGATGCTGTTCTGGTTGCACACCAGCCCACGTTCCCTGTCTTGCCCCAACTCTTTTACACCTGCTCTGGCCACACACCTCCCTGTGTTTCAGAATCCCTATCTCTAAATCCACAACCATCCCCGCTCCATCATAGGCTCTGATCCCGAGCCCCCCATTCATAAATACTGGGTCTGGGTGCACGCCTTGCATACGTTCCCAGCGTCCCCCTCCTAGTCTCCAGCAGTATACAACTACCATTCATGTAACAAAGAAATGAAAATGGAAATATGGAACAGTGCTGTGTGTGTTCTCGTAGGTTGTTGGAGAAGATTATTTTAAAAAAATAACAGATTGCACTGGGGGTGATGTCTGGCCTGGATTGAAGTTGGGTTAATGAATGGCAACCAACCATTGGAAGTAATGGGTCGGGTTGGGAGACTGTTATTGGCGGGGTGCTGCAACATTTTTAGATAATGGATCACGTTACTGATGATATTATGCTGGGTGCCACTGTAGATCGTGGGAGGTATATAGTAAGGCTGTGAATTGTCAAGAACATATGTGATGGAATATAATGTAGAAAAATGTGAGCTTGTCCACTTTGGTGGAAAGGCGGATTATTTTGTGAATGGCATGTAATTGAAAAATGCTGATATTCAGAGGGACCTGGCGAGTTTTTGGAATGCACCGCACATGAAACTCGGGAGGGGTCATTCATTGGGTATATTGAAGCCTGAGATCAATAGATTTTTAGATATATTGGTAAACAAGGGATGTGAAATTAGTGCGTGAAAGTTGCACTGTGGTTAAAAACCTGCTTGAATGGCGGAATTAATTAAGCGATCGATTGGCCTCGTACTTGTTTATCGTGTGTTCTGATGATGATGAGCATCAATTCATTATTTTTTTCATTAATTTACACTAGGCCTTCACTTGGTGCCGAAGAAGGTTTGTCTTCAGTGGAGAATCTGAAAGGCTTCATTCAAATCCTAGTACCCCTTCTCTTGGAGTGTTGGGTGGAATCCTCTCCAGGTCAGCTTACTGGACCTACTCCAGGTAGTCTACTTGAACCAGAAGCCATGCAGCTTAAACTGCAGGTCCTTGGCATCATCCAACTGTTGTGGAAATTAATGCAGCACCAAGATGAGACTGAGAAACTGGTAAGGAGGGATACACAAGTTAATTGTTTTACTTGGTTTACTTTACTTACCATCTGTTACTACTTAATAGTTTGTTTCTGGTGGCAAAGGGCACAGTGGAATTGGAAAAAAAACATAATTTTTGCCTTGTCTGTTCACTCATTCCTTCGTTCCAGAGATGCTGCTTGTCCCGCTGAGTTACTCCAGCATTTTGTATCTACCTTCTATTATGTTTGCCTTTATCTCCTACATTCTACCACATTAGTGATCTTCCCTATTGTTCTCTTCACTTTCATCTTTCTGTGCATCAAAACACATGTATAAGTAAGTATTTCCATTGAAATTATAATTTATCTCTGTCTCTTTGCACAGATGTTGGTTGACTTGCTTAGCATTTTCTTCTTTTGATTTCCAGTATTGAAATATTTAGCTTTGACCTACATAAGGAAATCACTTTCCAAACTCTTTACAACTTCACCTCCATCTTTAACATTTAAGAATGTAGTGTGGCGGCTCCCAAGGGTCGGGCCATACTTCTACCGACCCCTCGGCACGGGAATGGACCAGTCCAGGGAGGCGGTCCGGGACCAGGTATATAAGGACAAGGTTTGGGCGCCAAGCCATTCCGGCAGACTAGACCCGTCTGATACCTGTTAAACAATAAAATATACCTTCTCGAAATACCTGGCTCCTTGCCTTTATCGACGCGCTACAGTAGTGACTTTGTTGATAGCTTTTTTTGTTAGATGTCCACTTATATTCCTTTGAATGGATTCATGCACATATTTCCATGTTACGTGCTGTTAATGTGAACGTAGCTTCCCCTGGCTGTCATAGATGGCTCTCTCACCCATTACTCTTCTGTGTCTCTTCTCAGTTCATCAGTCATCAGATCAGAATTAGGCTATTTGGCCCATTAAGTCTACTCTGCCATTCAATCATGGCTGATCTATTATTCCCTGTCAACCCCATTCTCCTACCTTCTCCCCATAACTTGACACCCTTACCAATCAAGAATCTGTCAATCTGCCTTAAAAACACCCAATGACTTGGCCTCCACAGCCATCTGTGTCAATAAATTCAACCGATTCACTACCCTCTTCATCTCCTTTCTAAAGGTACGTCCTTTAATTCTGAGGCTATGCCATCTGATCTGAGACTCTCCCACTAGTGGAAACATCCCCTCTACATCCACTCTATCCAAGCGTTTCACTATTCGGTAAGTTTCAATGTGGTTCCCCCCAAATCCTTTTAAATTCCAGCGAGTACAGTCCCAGTGCTGTCAAACACTCATCATATGTTAACCCATTCATCCCCGAGATCATTTTGATAAACCTCCTCTAGAACTTACCCGACGCCAGATCATTCTTCCTCAGATTTGGGGCCCAAAACTGCTCACAATACTACAAATGTGGTCTGACCAGTGCCTAATAAAGCCTTAGCATTACATCCCTGTTTTTACACCGTAGTCCCATTGAAATAACTGTTTAAATTGCATTTGCCTTTCTTAACACTGATTCGACTTGTAAATTTGCTTTATGGGAATTCTGCACCAGCACTTCCAAGTCCCTTTACACCTCCAATTTCTGGATTATCTCCCCATGTGGAAAATAGTCTACGCCTTTGTTTCTACTACTAAAATTCATGACTCCACACTTTGCTACACTGTATTCTATCTGCCACTTCTCTGCCCACTTGCCCAACCTGTCCAAGTCCTTCTGCAGAGTCCCTGCTCTCTCTACACTACCTGCTGCTCCACCTACCTTCGTATCATCCACAAACTTGAACACAAAGCCTTCGATTCCCATATTCAAATCAGTGATATACAACATGAAGTTTAGCGGCTCTAGCACCGACCCCTGCAGAACACGGCTAGTCAATGGCAGCCAACCAAAGAAAAAAACTTTTTATTCCCACTCTGCCTTCTGCCATTCAGCCAACCTTCTATCCATACTAGATTCTTCTCTCGAATACCATGGGCTCTCATCCTCTTCGGCAGCCTCATGTGCAGCACCTTACCAAACGCCTTCAGAAAATCCAGGTAAACAACATCACTGACTTTCCATGTTTTTCAGGAATTCTGGCTACGGAACCACTATCTTGGTGACTTTAAAAATAATTTCATGAAACATTTTCCTTACTCTATGTTGGAGACACTTAGACACAGAAAGAAAGATTGGGATAGAAAGTAAGTAAACAACAGATCTTGCTTAAACTTGATTTACTATCTTGCAAGAAGCTAATGTTAAATGATAGGTGTACCACAGTTTAGCGTCCTCTTTTCATTTGCAATTTAACCCCAAAGTGTTGGGAGTAAAATATCGAAGCATTGGCCAAGAAAGCGTACCAGCGCCTCTACTTCCTTAGAAGGCTTATGAAATTTGGCATGTCCCCAGCAATCCTCACCAACTTCTACAGATGCACAGTAGAAAGCATTTTATCGGGATGCAGCACAACATGGTTTGGGAACGGCTCCATACAAAACCGCAAGAAATTGCTGAGAGTTGCGGACATAGCCCAGACCATTATAAAAAAAAATCAACCTCCCTTCCATTGACTCCATCTACATTTCACACTACCTCAGCAAAGCCACTAAGATAATTAAGGACCACTCTCACCCTGGTCACTCTCTCTTCTCCCCTCTCCCATCAGGCAAGAGGTACAGAAGTTTAAAATTGCACAACTCCAGATTCAGGGACAGTTTCTTCTTGGCTGTCGAAGTGCATTTGTAAGTAGTACAATTGTCTTACAACTCCAGCAGTCCGGGTTCAATTTTGATATCCGTTACTGCCTGCGTGGTTTGCTTGTTCTTCCTGTTTTTATGTGGTTATCCCTAGATGCTCGGGTTTCTTCTAATGTCCCAAAGTCATGTTGGTTGTAGTTTACTTGCCTACTGTAAATTATCACTGGTGTGGAAATGAGGTTGCTATTGTCCATGTGTGAGAGAATAGACTACATGGAGTGAGCATACATTTGATGGGCCTTATGGTCTCCTCGTGATTGACTCCCCTTCCCACCACTCCCCAATCTTTGCACATCCATAATCCTGGATTTTCCACTCGTCACTTTAATTTCATATTTCATGTATCTTCTTGTGTTTTATGACTGTTAGCAGACCAATTTCCCTCCTGGGATAAATAAAGTTCTATCATATTGTATCGTTGTTAGGAAATATAAAATTGATTTATTTCATTATCAGACAGTTGGTACTTTTGGATAAGAGCATCTGAATATCTTTCATTTGTTTAAAAACAGTAAGCATATTAATTTGGCTGAAGGTATTATTAATGAAGGTTTTATTAATGAAGTTATTTTTACTCTGCATTAAATGTGAAGCATTAAGAATAAGAATATCATTAAAATGTTATCCCTTATTTTTAGGGACAAACAAGCAGCAACATTTATGAACATTGCAGACCATTCTCTTGCATTGAATCTGGCGTTGTGTCAAGTCATGGTGTCTCTCACCAATTCTGCAACAGTCCATCAGGATTCTGACTGGTTAGAGCAAATCCGAAAATTTGTGACAGAAAATTTGTCAGATGGCAGGAGATTGGCCTGTCAGCAGCTGAGTGAGATGCTGGTGTTGGTGTGGAGGCTTGTACTGATACAGCACAACCGAGGTGAGGAAGTACTGAATAAAACATTCATTTTATCGGTAAAATTCAGCATTTTGTTTGCAGTCTTGTGTATTATCCATTTTTGCATATCTGCTGGGTCTGTGCAATCAACTAGATACCTGTGACAATCAGACATGGAACATCGATAAACCAACCATTTCTTAAATGGTTTTATGCCTTAACATGCCAGACCCTGTTTGTTATTTTTAAAAAACAGTTTGTTGTTTTGAAGGTATTTAAGTAATTTATAAAGAAATTAGAGCAAGTGGACCCGTTGGGCCCAAACCTCTCCTGCATTGGTGCAGCACCCTCTCCCCCTCCCCTCCCTCTCCCCCTTTCCAATTGTTTCCTTTTTTCCGAATCAATATTTGATTCTGCAATGTTGCCCATCCATGTGCACAAAGCTAGATGGGCATCAACAGACGTTTAGCTATCTGCATTTTACATGTAGCTTCGTCCTACGTCCATACCATGGGACATTCACATGAATATGTATTCATAGCAGGGATTGGCTGAGAGAGGGCCTGTCAGATTAATTAAGTTCTATAATGCTGGATCTTTGGGGCAGTTGTCTTGTTTTGAGTGAAATTAGCAACATGCATCTTGTTAAATCTTGGAGAGTTTGGATCTTTTAGTAGCTTGTTTTTCTTGATTTTGTAATTCAGGTGCTACAGAGGAATTATTGAGGGCAGTTTACACACAGTATCAACAACAGGGTCTCGCTCTTTCTGTTCGCACCATGTTGCTCAACTTCTTTAGTGGTCTTTATTTGAGAGAGAAAACATCTAATCTTCAGATTGCTCGGTAATGTATGGAGTTTCTAACTTTTTCCTATCTGATTTTATTATTTGATTTTGTAAATTACTCATCTATCCAATGCACGACTAATTCTAGTTCTGACATGTAATAACAGACTGATAAATATGCTTGGACAGTTTTAATTACAAATAGATTATTTTTAAAAATTGAAAATATAAAAATATGACTACAATTATGTCTGTATCCTTGGTCAAGATTTTCCTTAAATTATATGTGACAATGTCTACACTGATTGATTTCCCCTTGTACAACACCAATCTATCACCTCCCAACCTTGCCTCATCCCTCCCACCTTCTGCTTTCGATAAGCTTTCAGACCTGCTTCACTGATTTCCTCCAGCAGTTAATTTTTTTCAACGCGACCCCTGATTCATTGTTGCTGTTCTTGGCTTAAGTGATAAGTAACGGAGAGGGTTGTTCTGATCTGTTGTGTTGGGATCACGGTGCTGTTCATAGGTTGCCATTTTTTAATTAATACGCAGGCAGCATTGTTTTGATTAATATAATGTTTCTTTTAGGCGTTGGTGTAGAGACCAGTATTTATTGCTTGCAGCTCATTGCTCTTTAAGTAGTGATTGGTTACACAACAGCTGCAGTGAACCAAATGAAGTTGTTGCCTTGATCAATTCTACATTTGTTTCAAATAAGAGGCTTTCTAGAACAGTGGAACAGCAGTAGAGTTCCTACCTTACTGCACCAGAGACCCAGATTCGATCTTAACTACTGGTGCTGTCTGTGTGGGGTTTGCACGTTTTCCCTGCGACCGTGTGGCTTTTCTTTGGGTGCTCCGGTTTCCTCCCAAATTCCAAAGACGTGCAGGTTTGTAGGTTAATTGGTTTCTGTAAATTGCCCCGAGCATGTAAGATAGAACTAGTATATTGGTGATTGTTGGTCGGCGCGAACCGGTGGGCCGAAGGGCAATTTTCCATACTGAACTAAACTCAACTAAAACATATCAGTTGTTAGTTGGGAATCAGTCATATTGTTGTGGATCTGGAATCATATTTAGGTCAGACCAGTCAAGGAAACCTCCTTTCTTCATGAAATCCAATTGCTAGCTCATGATTTCCTTAAATAATTGATTTTTAAATTAGCCAGCCACTGTGATGGAATTTGAACTCTCATTTCTGTATTTAGTCCAGAGCTCAGTTACTGGGGGAGTGACATAAAATATAGAACAGTACAGCACAGCACAGGAACAGGCTCTTTCAGACCTGCACGTGATCCATGTCCATCCAATCTCCTCCAGTGGTGCCATCATACTATTTCCCATTGATTTTACATCTTCAGCTGCTGTGAGAAAATGATACTTTAAATGATAAATATTTTGCAGATAAATCTAATTGGATATACTCTTCAGAAAATAAACTTTTTCTCTATTGTTGAGTATCACCAAAGAGAAAATGTCTATTGTTACAAGCATGTTGCCCGGAATTCCCTGGATGCAATCAATCATTTCTAGTGTCTTCCTGTAAAGTCTGGTTGAAACGCACAGAAACACAGCTAAATTTTTACTAAAACTTAATTGAAGTGATTTCTTAGTATATATAATGCCATAAGTTTGTTCAATAGTAGGAGTTGTTATGAAGTTCACATTTCAAATAATAGGTCACTGATATGAAACATTTTAATATTGCATGTGGATGAAGAGTTTTGTATGTAATGGTTTATTTCATTTCTTTAGTTTAAAATCTGATTTTGTACCGGACCTTTACAAGTGTTTCTTTAATTCAATAATTATCAACAATTACTTCTTGAACTGCTCTGCCTTTTGTTGATGACTGATGTTTCTTTTGAGTAGAAGTAAAGTGCTATCGCGTTGGCTGGCTGGGTTGCCATTACAACTTGCACAACTTGGTTCAAAGAATCCACTTCTTTCAGCACAACTTATTGATGTAATACATGTGGCAGCTGCCCATTCAAACAAAGAGCTACTTCAGAGCCTTCAAAGTAATGTCTATAGGTTATATGGTAAGACATCTCCTGTTTCAGATGGAATTTAGCACATCAAATAATGTTCATTTACAAGTTAATAAAATATTCTCATGGTTAGAATTCTAAATTTATACACGTGCTAAATGGTACTGCTTTTCGTAGTTAATGATTTAAATTATTTTAACTTTTCATAGTTAATTATTTGAATTTGTAAATGTTAAGTTTTTTCATTTCAGGCCATTTCTTATGTTGTCGTAAAATATGTTGGGATGATATGTCAGCATGTTAGGATAGCATGTTAGGATAGCATGTTAGGATAGCATGTTAGGATAGTTATAGTGTAAAGAACAACATTCAGCATTGAAAGTAGCATTAGAATTGGAGAAACCAAGTTTGATTGCACAAAAGGGGAAGGATGGAGAGAAGAAAGAATATTTGTGTTGGGGTTGACAATACTTTTGGCACTGTCTGGTGTGAATGGACAGGGGCAGGTTGAGGGGGGGATCATTTAAAAAGAAACTTGCTGGAACTGTGGGAGGCAAATGACGGCAGCTACTGAAAACCTGAAATAAAAGGGAATGCTGGAAATATCAAGTACAAGCACCCCCTGATTTATGTAAGGGTTATGTTCCGTAAACCTTTACGTGAGTTGGAATCACCTTAAAACTACGTAAAAACAAAGAACTGCACTTATTACAAAAAAACATGGATAGGTGCCGTTTTGGGTCGGGATCCCTCTTCCGACTACAGTCTACAGAAGGGACCGTACGCAAAACATTACCTATCCATATTCTCCAGAGATGCTGTTTGACCTGCTGAGTTACTTCAGCACTTTGGACGGGAAGTCCTCGTCTTCCTCCCGTTGCAATAACAGGTCATTGAGGAAATGGGGCTACTTATTGTGAATTGTTTACATAAGTGTGGGTTTATGCAAGTTGCCTGTTGCGTATGTAATTCATCAATTAACTAGACAGCACCAAAAGCATTATGTCACCTGGATGGCACTCAAACATAGATGTTCTCTTTTTCTTTCTCTGCATCGCACTTGTTTTCTCACCTTTTTCAATTCTCATGAAAAGATCAATTTTTTTAAACTCGTGAAAAGTTAATTTTGTTTCTGTCTCAGGAGTCTGCCCAACCAGCTGAATGCTTCTAACATTTTGGGGTTTCATTTCAGATTTCTAATGCCTGCATGTGATTGATTTCTCTTGATCATTCATGTTCAAAAATGAAGGGAAGAGAAAAACTGTTAGCTGACGTTAATGTAAAACTGGATTTAAATAGTAGGGATCCAATTAAATATTAGGACAACAGCCATTGAATTGTGTTTACATAATTTGAATACGGGATATTAGGAAATATTATACTGCCATATATAAATATTTGGTAGAAAAAGTACAGTTTCATTGAAAATCAGGTATTTTATTGAGCAGATTGAATTTTGCATTTTGAAAATAATTCTCATGATGGCTGAGTGCAAGAAGATAGTGGATTGCTATGCAGGATGTATTCGTGTTCATTCCACTTCCTTGGGGAGTTGATTTTTGAGAAATAAGAGAAGCATTCAATTTGACCCTCGCATTTGTTGGTCTAGCTGTTTTTAGTCTGGGCAATATTTCAAACTGATGTCATTCAGAAATGAAAAACAGTTTTTGTTAATGATTTACAACCAAAATTCAACATATAAACATAGCACAAAAAGTAAGGAAATGTGTGTTTGGTAGATTATTTCTTTGTTGTAACAATGCTTCTTGGCAATAAATCTTATACCGTTGGAAAGCCTGTTTATTTCCCTTTTAAATGGTGCCACATTTGTAAGGAACATGCATTTGTGGGATGAGCAGCAGAGCTGAGTATGTGGGTTGCGCCCATGAAAAATCTGCCAAATCTTCTCTGCCAATGCCAAACAGCTTATTCTGCCATTCACTCTTGTTCGGTGTTGTTTGGTGGATTGGATGATTGAAGTCTGAAGAAACAAGACATATTGGCAATTTAACAATTTATTCATTTAATAAACAGGAGCCTCAGTAGCGTGCGGAAGAACCATACACAGCCACAACAGCCTGGCACCTCCTCCTCATGCTGATCACTAGCCTGGTCACACACTGTTGTGGGATGGCATCCCATTCTTCAACCAGCATTTGTTGCAAGTCAGCCAATGTGGTTGTGTTGGTCACTCTGGCACGAACAGCACGCCCAAGCTGATCCCACAAGTGTTCAATGGGGTTGAGGTCAGGACTGCTGGCAGGCCATTCCATCCTCTCCACTCCCAAATTCTGGAGGTAGTCTCTGAGAAACCCTGCTCTGTGGGGGCGAGCATTGTCATCTTGGAGGATAGAGTTCGGTCCCAGACTGTGGAGATATGGGATTGCCACTGGTTGCAGAATCTCATCTCGATATCTCTGCATTGAGATTGCCTCCAATGATGACAAGCCTCGTTTTTCCAGTGAGGGAGATGTCGCCCCACACCATCACACTGCCTCCACCAAAAGATGTTACTCTATCGGTGCAGCAATCAGCATAGCGTTCTCCGCGTCTTCTCCACACTTTGACCCCATGATCCAACTGTCGTAGGCAGAATCTGGACTCATCGCTGAACATAACGTTCCTCCACATGTTCAGGTTCCAGTGCACGTGTTGCCGACACCAGCGCAAACGGGCCTGATGGTGAAGGGCAGTCATGGCAGGCCTCCTGGCAGCCCTATGAGACCGGAGATCGGCTGCGTGCAGTCTGTTCCGAATTGTCTGGGCAGAGAGCCGTTGGCCATATCGTCCTGCAAACCTTGACTGCAAATCTGTAGAAGACAGCCTACGGTTCCTAATTGCTGACAGGGTAAGGAAACGGTCTTCTTCGGGTGTCGTCTTCTTGGGACGCCCACTTCGCGGCCTGTCTCTGACATCCCCCGTTATATGGAACTTGGCCTTTACTTTGGAGATGGTACTAGGGCTCACTCCAAATAATGCCGCAACTTGGTTTTGCGGAACACCAGCTTGAAGTTGCCCTATTGCACGGGCCCTATCCAGATCAGTCAAACGTGGCATGCCGATTCTTGGAGCAGACACCTACTGACCCCTGTAGCAGGGCCCATGCTCACAGATGCTGCCAATCAGGTGCCAATCAGGCACCTGATTGTCAGCACCTGGGGGTACCAGAAGCTCAAAACAAGAGTCAATAGCAACAGCAGAATAAGCTGTTTGGCATTGGCAGAGAAGATTTGGCAAATTTTTCATGGGCGCAACCCATATACTCAGTCAGCTCTGCTGCTCATCCCACAAATGCATGTTCCTTACAAATGTGGCACCATTTAAAAGGGAAATAAACAGGCTTTCCAATGGTATAAGATTTATTGCCAAGAAGCATTGTTACAACAAAGAATTAATCTACCAAACACAAATTTCCTTACTTTTTGTGCTATGTTTATATTATATTTTTTGCTTTCCCAAATATACCAAAGTAGACATTTAAAAACTGGATTTTTCTTTGTTATAAGAATTCATATGTGCCTACATGTTTCCTTTTGATGCAGAAGTTGCATGCTAATGATGGGAGCAAGAAAGGTGCAAATCAGTGAGGAAACCAGAACAGTTTTTTTAGTAAGCAAATGACCCAGTCTGAATAAGGGTCTTGAACCAAAACGTCACCCATTTCTCTCCAGAGATGCTATCAGTCCTGCTGAGTTACTCCAACATTTTGTGCCTGACCCAGATATTTCCTTTGTTTGCACCTTAGATCAACCAATTTTAATTGGTTATGTCAGCAAATATTATTGGAGCCTTTTTTATAATTAGTTCATTATTGATTTATGAAACTAGCCACTGTCTTAATGCTGGAATATCCCAAGATATCTAATTGATATTGTAATCTTTGTTTAGATCCACAAGATGGCACTTTAGTGCTGCTTCCATCTGAAACTCAACATTCTTTGGTGCAACTTGTATATTTCTTGCCACGTATTTCATCAGAGTTACTGTCCTGTCTGAGTCGTTGTTGCACTATGGGAAGGTTATCCACCAAACTTGCTATTAATCTAATCCGAATACTGCACACAAGGTAGGTTTGCAAATTAGAATTTATTAAAATTTGCGTTTTCTTCTGAACCATAGAGGCAAAATAATGCTCTTATCTAGAATCTAATACAATGTAATCTTGTTAAGTATAAATGTGAGGTTATCCAGTTTGGTGGTAAGAACAGGAAGGCAGATTATTATCTGAATGGTGTCAAGTTAGGAAAAGGGGAAGTACAAAGAGATCTGGGTGTCCTTGTTCATCAATCACTGAAAGTAAGCATGCAGGTACAGCAGGCAGTGAAGAAAGCTAATGGCATGTTGGCCTTCATGACAAAAGGAGTTGAGTATAGAAGCAAAGAGGTCCTTCTGCAGTTACACAGAGCCCTAGTGAGACCACACCTAGAGTACTGTGTGCAGTTTTGGTCTCCATATTTGAGGAAGGACATTCTTGCTATTGAGGGAGTGCAGCGTAGGTTTACTAAGTTAATTCCTGGAATGGCGGGACTGTCGTATGTTGAAAGACTGGAGCGACTGGGCTTGAACACTGGAATTTAGAAGGATGAGAGGGGATCTTATTGAAACATATAAGATTATTAAGGGATTGGACACGCTAGAGGTAGGAAACATGTTCCCGATGTTGGGGGAGTCTCACCCCGATCTCTCCCTTTTCTCCCCTCTCCCATAAGGCAAAACGTACAGAAGTTTAAAAATGTATACTTCCTGATTCGGGGACAGTTTCTTCACTGCTGTTATCAGGCAACTGAACTGTCCTATCACCAACTAGAGAGCAGACATGACTTAACATTTATTTACCTCATTGGAGACCTTCGAACTACTTGTAATTGGACTTTATCTTGCATTAATCGTTATGCTCTTTATCCTGAGTCTGTACACCGTGGACAACTTGATTGTTATCCTGTATAGTATTTTCGCTGACTGGTTAGCATGCAACAAAAGAGCATTTTACTGTACTGTGGTACATGTGAGACCACACCTAGAGTACTGTGTGCAGTTTTGGTCTCCAAATTTGAGGAAGGACATTCTTGCTATTGAGGGAGTGCAGCGTAGGTTTACTAAGTTAATTCCTGGAATGGCGGGACTGTCGTATGTTGAAAGACTGGAGCGACTGGGCTTGTATACACTGGAATTTAGAAGGATGAGAGGGGATCTTATTGAAACATATAAGATTATTAAGGGATTGGACACGCTAGAGGTAGGAAACATGTTCCCGATGTTGGGGGAGTCTCACCCCGATCTCTCCCTTTTCTCCCCTCTCCCATAAGGCAAAACGTACAGAAGTTTGAAAATGTATACTTCCTGATTCGGGGACAGTTTCTTCACTGCTGTTATCAGGCAACTGAACTGTCCTATCACCAACTAGAGAGCAGACATGACTTAACATTTATTTACCTCATTGGAGACCTTCGAACTACTTGTAATTGGACTTTATCTTGCATTAATCGTTATGCTCTTTATCCTGAGTCTGTACACCGTGGACAACTTGATTGTTATCCTGTATAGTATTTTCGCTGACTGGTTAGCATGCAACAAAAGAGCATTTTACTGTACTGTGGTACATGTGACAATAATAATAAATTAAACTAAACGATGGAAACACAAAAGAAACTGCTCGAGGAATTTGGCATATGAGGGTAGAAATAAACAGTCAACATTTCGGGTGAGACATTTCATTTTGACTCTGTCCAGATGAAGAGTCTCTACCTTAAACATGATTGTCCATTTCTCTCCACGGATGCTGCCTCACCTGCTGAGTTCCTCCAGCAGTTTGTTTTTTGCTTTTAAAACCAACCATTTGTTCTGATTTAACTGATAAATTAATTAAGCCATTGTGTGCTTTCTTATTTTAATTCAAAGAATATGAAAGGACTGGGTCATACAGGAGCCAATTTTAGTTGAGATTGTAGAAGTGGTTTGTTAAAAAATCTATCAAGATATGGAGCATTGAAAGGAGAGGTTATGGGTTCAATCTCATTCTTGTCAGTCATTTAAAAGAAAATCGCCTGTCTGTCTGGATGAACTTCTCCAGTTTCTGTGCTATTTTCAAGGACAATACAATAGACATAACCTTTAAAATGCCCTTTTTGCTCAAAGTGACAATTATGTCATCTCAGTAGACAGTGGCTTTTGACCTTCTGTTTGTGAGCTGGTGAAAGAAATGTGGCAGCAGCTATTACTTTCCCAAATGGGAATTCCTTCTTTCTCCATGGAGAAGAATTTGAGGAGGATGGGGAGTGGATAAAAAATAAAGTGAAGTGTAGCAGTAAGGTCTATCTTTGATTTTACTTTTGTACCAAAGTTATAAAAATGTGTCTTTTCTGCATGTTTGCTTTCTGAAGAAAATCAAAAGTAGATAATAGGATATTTTTGAGTAAAAGAGTAGAATGCAGCATATTTTACAGTTTAGAAATTATTTTTTTAACAACATTTTTAGTTTATAATTCTTGAAGTTAGGTTTTTTCCAGTGCTGTTGACAATGTGATGTTAAAACAATAAAGTTGCTATTGTATAGGCTATTGGGAAATTGGGTGAATGTTAAGACAATGGAGAAATTTATTGTGATAATCTCTGGAATGGGAGGCTTCAATCATGAGCAGAAATGGGAAAAGCTGTTTGATACAATGATACAAGATATATACAATAAGTGGGATTTACTGTTGTTTAAAACTAACTTAGAGTTAAGCCAAATTCGTAATTGATGGAAAAGGATCCTAGTTTAGTCAAATGGGGAGATTGTGGAAGGGCATGCCATAATCTTCCAATCCTTTTTACAAGGGAATGTCGCAGGACTAGCGAGGATAGGAACAGGAAGATAGGACATGCATAGCTGAGGAGTTGGTGCAGTGGCAGGGATTCAGAGTTTTGGGGCATTGGGATCTCTTCTGGGGAGAGGTGACCTTTATAAGAGGGGTGGGTTGCACCTGAACTGGAGGGGAACCAATATCCTGTTGGCAGGTTTGCTAGTACTACTTGGGTGGGTTTAAATTAGATTGGCAGAGATAGAAACATAGAAACTTAGAAAATAGGTGCAGGAGGAGGCCATTCAGCCCTTCGAGCCAGCACCGCCATTCATTGTGATCACGGCTGATCGTCCACACTCAATCAGATCTCCCAACCCTTCCGAATTTGGCGGAAAGTTTCCACTTGTTTCATTTCCGCCATTCCGATTTCACCTCACATTTTTCTGCAAAACACATACCTCGCCTTGCCCCGCCTCACGCCGCTGGCCTCGCCTCGTCGCTGGCCCCGGGGGAAATGGGGTAGGGGAGTGGGGGAAGTAGGGGTAGAGTGGGAGTGGGGGGTGGGTAGTGGAGGAGTGGGGGTAGTGGGGAGGAGTGGGGGGTGGGGGGGACATGGACTGTTGTGATTTGCTGTTGAAGACCACTAGAGCAAGTATGTCTTCAATGAAATTAGGTATGTGCATTTTTAAATGAAACTCTTTCTTCATAACTTAGTCATACATTTTGTGTAAAGAAAAAGCAAAATAAAGAAAACAAAACAACAATTTTTTCTTTGTGTTGTAAAAAGTATTTCTGTTCAATAACCTTTCTATAAATAGAATATACTCATGATAGACCTGACATTGTACATGGAGTCAAAGAACTACAGACTGTTGGAAATAATAATGTAGTGCAACGCGTATGCGCATTTGGCGTGCATACTTTTTTTTGCTGAAAAGTTGCATTACACGCCATATTATGAATTTTGATGTAAAATTTTGAATTTTGGACATCAAAATTCTGAATTTGTAAAATCAAATGTTGGGAGGTCTGATCAATAACCCGTGCCTGCCTTCTCACCATATCCTTTGATTCCACTAGCCCCTAGAGCTCTATCTAACTTTTTCTTAAATCCATCCAGTGATTTGGCCTCCACTGCCCTCAGTGACAGAGAATTCCACAAATTCACAACTCTCTGGGTGAAAAAGTTCCTCCTTACCTCAGTTTTAAATGGCCTCCCCTAATCCCAGGGAATAACCTTGTGAACCTAAGATGCACTGCCTTAATTACAAGGATGTCCTTCCTCAAATTAGGAGACCAAAACTGTACACAATCCTCCAGATGTGGTCTTACCAGGGCCCTATACAACTGCAGAAGAACCTCTTTACTCCTATACTGAAATCCTCTCAATATGAGAGGATTATCTTTCTTCATTGCCTGCTGTACCTGCACGCCAACTTTCAGTGACTGGTGTACAAGGATACCCAGGCCTCGCTGCACTTCCCCCTTACCTAACCTAACACCATTGAGATAATAATCTGCCTCCTTGTTTTTGCTGCCAAAGTGGATAAGCTCACTTTTATCTATATTATACCGTATCAGCCACGCATCTGCCCACTCACTCAATCTGTCCAGGTCAACCTGCAACCTCCTAACATCCTCTGCACAGTTCACACTGCCACCCAGCTTTGTGTTATCCGCAAACTTGCTAGTGTTGCTTCTAATTCCCTCTTCCAAATCATTAATATATATGGTAAACAGTTGCGGCCCCAACACCGAGTCTTGCAGCACTCCACTCGCCACTGTCTGCCATTCTGAAAAGGACCCGTTTACTTCTACTCTTTGCTCCCTGTCTGCCAACCAATTTTCTATCCATGTCAACACCCTACCCCCAATACCATGTGCTCTAATTTTGCTCACCAATCTCCCCTGTGGGACCTTATCAAAGGCTTTCTGAAAGTCTCTATACACTACATCCACTGACTCCCCTTCATCCATTTTACTTGTCACATCCTCAAAAAATTCCAGATTGCAGGATCCAATGCAAGATTGAGACAGGCGAGAGGCTGGAACTCAGTATGGAAGGTGATGAAAGAAAGTTCGGTGGACAGGATGGGAAGGAGCATGGCAGGGAGATGATTGAATTGGATTTATTTTAATGCGTGAGGCATGATGGGAAAAGCGGATGAACTCTGGGTGTGGATAGGTACGTACGACTGGGAGGTTATGGAAACCTGAGTAAGAGAGGGACATGACTGGCAGCTTAATGTTCTAGGGTGCAGTGGCTACAGGTTGAGATAGAAGTGGGGGTAAAAGAGGAGGGAGTATTACTTTATTCATTGAGGAGAATGTCGTGGCAGTAATCTGAGGTCACATGATTGATGGTTCGTCCGGTGAGGCTGTAAGGGAGGAGCTGAGTAAGAAAAAGGGAATGATTACCTTTTTGGGAGTGCACTACAGGCTCCCAAATAGTCATCAGGAATTAGGAGAACAAATATGCCAGGAGATTGCAGGCAGGTGCAAAACGAGTGCGAGTGAGAAACATCGACCATTGCACTTTTGGAGATGTTCCTCATTTATCCAGTTTATCATCAGGGAAGTAGTTCTATTGGTTTAAACCAGGGGCCTCAAAACTTTTCAGCATGAGGGCCACATTATATATTTGCCACATTTTTGCAGGCCATATAAAAAAATAAAGAAATGTCAGTTTTATAAATTTAATGAGGTTTATATGGCAACAAATAAATAATATTCAAATTTTTTAAAGAGCTTGAAATATTGGAATATATATACTGTAGGTATACAATTATTTATAAATCAGAAAAAATACAGTGACCACCAGTGGGCATGCAGACAGTATAGAAATATCATATAATATAATGGCGGAGTAACCACGGGTAGGCACCAAGAAATCATTAAAATTTGAAATTATTATTAAGTCGGCAGCTGCATAC
Source organism: Rhinoraja longicauda (assembly GCF_053455715.1). Classification (NCBI taxonomy): domain Eukaryota; kingdom Metazoa; phylum Chordata; class Chondrichthyes; order Rajiformes; family Arhynchobatidae; genus Rhinoraja; species Rhinoraja longicauda. Next base: position 90,056,464 of record NC_135954.1, read on the forward strand.
AAGCCCTCAACTTGATAGCCTACCTGTGCTCTGATGGTTTGACTGCTCAATTAGAACTGTAGGAAAGTTGGCGTGCTGATAAGTGGTATTTTTGTTCTTGAAATCAGTATAGAATTGTATCGCATTCAACAGCGTACTTGCATATTGAGATACAAGACATGTATTTGTAATTTCCTTTGAACTGTGATCTAAAATCTGATGGTTTCTAATTAACCCAGTCATTGAAATTAATTTATAATACATTATAACATTTTACCCTGTAGGTGGTAGTATTTTATTCTGCAGCTTTCTTGTCCAACGGGTATTGTGGACAGATTTTCGTGGTTTTCCACACACAAATCAAGAAAGTGAGGTCATATTTAAAAGGACAATTTTCTGAGGTTCATAAAGAGTCTGGTGATATCTAAAAGCATGTTTGATCATTTCTGGCAGCTATTTTAATAGCATTGTTTGTGCTAACAAGGGACTGGATGTCTTTTCAGCAACCATTTGAGCAATTAGTGATGACTGGTTCTGCTCAAGGTTTCCTTCTGTGATTTGGATACATGGTTAGGATATTAACCCAATGTTGGCATGTGGTGCAAAATCATAACAAAATAATAGGTGACTCAGCGAGCGAAGAAGGTAAAATTGAAAATTGATCGCATAAAATTATAACTGTGTTTTGCTCAATATTCCAGCATCTGCATTTCCTTGAGGTTTTATGCACCTCTGTTTTGTTGATACCAAATGCCATGCCAAATGTATGCACACATCAAAAACGTAACATGATGTAACACATATAAAGCCTAGAAAGCTGGAGCACAAGAGTCTTTATAAGGCCTTTGCCCTTAGTTTAGTTTAATTATTGTTTAATTTATTGGCACATGTACTTAGGGACAGTGAAAAGCTTTTTGTTGTGTGCTATCCAGCTATACATTGATTACAATCAAGCCATCCACAGTGTACAGCTACAAGATAAAGGGAATAACGTTTAATGCAAGATAAATTCCATTTAAAGAATTTCGTTTAAAGATAATCTGAGGATCTCCAGTGGGACAGATGATGATAGGATGGTTCATTTGCCTGATAACAGCAGGCAAGGAACTGTCTTTGAATTTGGCGGTGTATGTTTTCACACTTCTGTACCTCTTGCCTGTTGGGATAGGGGAGAAGTTGGACTGTCCGGGGTGAGGCTGGTGGCCTTACCGAGGCAGCATGAAGTGTAGATGGAGTCAATGGAAGGAAGGTTGGAGGGGATGATACTATTGAATGCCGAGTTGTAGTCCATAAACAACAACCTGACGACGTATGAGGTCTCGTATTTAAAAACACTAATGCAATAGTGTCCTAACTCAATGGTTCAATGGTCCGTTATTGTCACATGTACCGAGCTACAGTGAAATTTGATTTACCATACAGTCATACCAAAAAAGCAACAAGATACAAAACTACATAAAGATTAAACATAAACAGCCACCGTAGCAGTGTGTGAGAATCCCTCGGGCACGCAGCATAAGCAGAGACCCACTGCCATCAGTTCAATGTCCGGGCCACACACATGCTCCTTCACCGTGATGTGATCAGAGTTGTACCGACCGCTGTCACTCTCTCTGCAGTCCCTGTCCGCCCGAACAGTTAGAAAGCTGTCCACACTTGCACCAGACTCCAGGATGTTCTCATGGTGTGATGTCCCCGCAAACACCGAGATCACTGCACTCGCGGCACTCCCTCCAAGTCCTCACCAGCGCAGGCAACACGTCCATCTTGTTTTTTGGCGACCTCGCATTTCTTCCTCCTTTTCTCCCGTGGTCGGGGCGATCGAAGCATCCGCAGTTGGGGCGATCGAAGCCCCGCATCGGAGCGATCGAGGCTCCCGCGATCAGGGCAGTCGAAGCTCCTGCGGTTGGAGCTCCCGAAGTATAAGATTATTAAGGGGTTGGACACGTTAGAGGCAGGAAACATGTTCCCAATGTTGGGCGAGTCCAGAACAAGGGGCCACAGTTTAAGAATAAGGGGTAGGCCATTTAGAACTGAGATGAGGAAAACCTTTTTCAGTCAGAGAGTTGTGAATCTGTGGAATTCTCTGCCTCAGAAGGCAGTGGAGGTCAAGTCTCTGAATGCATTCAAGAGAGAGCTAGATAGAGCTCTTAAGGATAGCGGAGTCAGGGGGTATGGGGAGAAGGCAGGAACGGGGTACTGATTGAGAATGATCAGCCATGATCACATTGAATGGCGGTGCTGGCTCGAATTGCCGAATGGCCTCCTCCTGCACCTATTGTCTATAATAGAGGCTATAACTTTATGATCATATTTTAAAAATGGATCCATTTAAATTTTAACCTGGAGGCACTCAGATCACGATTTATTCCAATCTCAATCAGTCTTTATTTTTCAAATGTGCTTGTGAGTTGTTTTCTCTTTACTTATCAAAACTATAAGATTAAGGAAAATACATCCTAATTGGTTTTTGTAGGTATTTATGTGGAGAACTAAAAAATGTAAAGTACTTTATGTCAATTATTTAATTTTAGGTCCTATTTTGGTGGATGGGGTCCTTCACTTCCCAACAGCTTGGTCACTGATGTGGATTACTTCAGTTTTCTGTTTTCTACATTGACAGGTGTGAACAATTTAAATTTCTTCTTTTGTATTTAATATTAAAAGTCTTTGTTTGCATTCAAGCGTTCTGCAGTTGTAGACACAACCGACTGCATATGCTGGAATCTTGACAAAAACACACAGTACTGGAGTAACTCAATGGATCAGGTAATATTGGGATGGGAATGGACATGTGATTCAGGTCAGGGCTCTTCAGATTGAAGGGTCCCATCTCGAAAATATGTCTATCCATTTCCTCCATAGATGTTGCCTGACCCCCATTCCCGCCCCCCAGCATTTTGTGCTTTTCTTTAGTGATTTTAAAAAAAAGTATCATTATTATTAAAGCCTCAGTGGTCCAAAAGGATAGAACTAATCGTTGGTGATCATTGGTCGATGCAAACTTGATGGGCTGTGTCTCTAAACTGGGCAACACAGTGGCACAGTGGTGGAGTTGCTGCCTTACATCCATTCCTTCTCTGCAGAGATGCTGCCTTTCCCACTGAATTACTCCACCATTTTGTAGCTATCTTTGAAGTTATTTGGCGATGAGTTCTGTGGGGCAGTAGCAGGCATAACTAATGGACCTATCAGGGTCACCTTGTTTGTGAATTTTGGACAGGAGATAGAAGCAAATGGTGTGGGGTTGGGGAACCATAAGTTTGGAGGTTGTTGAGGGAAGATGGCCAGAGGTGGTGATATCGGAGAGACGTTAGATATGAGTTATCTTTGGGGTACTGTTAGATTCTTTCCAGTGACTGACTTGGAGCTAACAAGAAACTTTTAGTCAAGAAATTATTTATCCTAGTATTGATAATATAAGCTCCTGATTTACAGGGAAAATTGTGCTTGGAATTTAGGTGTGGGTTGGTATGAATCAATTTGGAAAACTCGAATAAGTGCAAGAATGAAGCCTGCTAAAATGTGAAATAGTCAACCAATTCCAACCTATCCATGGCATCATAACAATGTGATTATAAATTCCACAAGATCTGTCTACATGAACAGGTCAGAGGCTGGATGTCGTGCATGAACAAATTCCCAAATGACTTACCAAAATCTATCTTCCATTTACTAGGCAGAGATCAGTAATTATGTGGACTTCACTTGACTGGATGAATGTAGTTCCAATAACACTCAAGAAATACAAACACCATACAAGATAAAGCAGCCTACTTGACGGGCACTCCATTCACTTTTCAAAACACTTACTCCTTCCAAAGGATGACCTTGACTGCAGTGGGTATATGTGCAAAATCCCAACTTGAACCCCATAATCAGGTTTTTCCATTGGAGACCTAAAGGACTTCTATGCTCAAATATTGCATCACAGATTTATTTCCCTTGTTTTACCATGGTTATTGACATTTTCATGATTAGTTAAATTGACTTTGCTTTAATACAGATGTCAAGAATCAAGTGTTGAATTGTCATATGTAATGATAATGGAACAATTAAATTATTGCGGCAGCCTGACAGGCATGTAAACAATACACACAGATAATATATAATAAACAAAAATTCAATAGATTAATAACCTCAGTACAAGTGCAAATGTAAACCCAAAGTCCTTGGTGCAGCCAAAGACAATCCATAGTTCATAGTTGAGGTTAGTGTTATGCAGAGTTCAAGAGCATGATGGTCGTTGGAAGAACCATTTCTTGAACCTAGTAGACATGGTTTTAGATTTGTTTACCACCTTTCTGATAGTAGGAATGAAATGAGAATGTAAGCAGGGTGGTGTGGGTCTTTGATACTGGCTGTCTTTTTGTGGCAGCACCTCTGATAGATCCCATCAATGGTAGGGATGTCAGCACTTGTGATGGACTGGTCGGTGTCTAACCTCCTTCGTTCCTGAGTGATTGAGTTGCTGAATCAGGCCTTGATGCTCCCGACTGTATGAATACCTGTTAAGGAAGTAGAGGCTCTTAAAGTTGATGGGTTTCTTTTATGATTGCATCATTGTGCTACGCGAAAGAGTTTGCTAAATGCAATCACCGTGAGAATTTTTGAAGTCCATTTTTAACTTAATTTTCTGCATGACACACCAGAGGTAGCATCAGAATGGACACATTTTATAAAATGTGTTTTACTAAGAAGTTTGGTTTACAATATTTTTATTTTCTGACCATTTTTATGCGTTGCAGGATTCTCGGGAGAAGAATTGACTTGGCTTCAGAACAGCAGCAGTAATCCTCATATAAGTCAGTCCCAATTTTCGTCAATCCATCTTTATGTGACTGACCTAGACCAGTTTGTCCACCACTGGGAGATAACTGAGGTAATTCGTTGCATTTGCAGTGACGCTTATAGTGAATGACAGCTGTCACAGTATGGATATTGTTGATGTCAAGAGATACCATGTGGACACAATAACGTGCTTTATATTTATTCAGCAAATTGCATTATATTATGAACAGTTTGTGTTCTTCAAAAGTTTTGAAGTGTGATATTTCTTCTGAATCAGACATGGACTTTTTTCCCCCCCACAATAACCTGTTCTTATCTTGATAAATAATAACATCCTGTAATTTCTTTAGAACTTGAGCATTTTAAAATAAAAATCATGTTTATATAAATATTGTGTGAATCTTGTAAGGTAGGCAAGTGACTTTAAGTGAAAATTAAATTGTTTGTTTTTTGCGCAATTAGCAAATTTCCTGAATTTTAGACGTTTCTTAATATTTTAACTTTTTATTTTCTTTGCATTAATAAATGTGCAATGGACCACTATGCTGGCCAGCTGTGCTTAATTTTCCCTCTCAATTTACTGTACTACTATTATATGTAATGTTGTGAGGCACTGGTATTTATCCTTCCTAATTTTCTTTTACTCACTCCCTTCTCTGCTTCTGTATCCTGATGCATCTTTCCTTTACCTAAAATGTTCAAACCAACCGTACTGCTACCCTTCAAAAGGCATGAACATTGATATATAAGACAGTCAGGAAGTTTCTTTGCTTGTTGTTGTCTTGATTCGATCGAACGTAATGTGCTGTGGAGTTAATGCTGAGATTTCCACAGCCTCGGCTGCCAGCTCCTACTGGATTGAACCTCCTGATTAAGATACATACAGGAATTATGGTTTATTGACTGGTCACTATGATTTTGTGCTTGTATCTATGACCGTTGTTTGATTACTCTTTGGGATAACTCTTCCAGTTTTGACATATCCCTAAATGTTGGTGAAGAAGTTATAGTAGCTTCAGATAGTCACAAAGTGCTAGATTAACTCAGTGGGTCAAGCAGCATCTTTGCACAAAGAGGACGGGTGACATTTCGTGTCGGGACCCTTCTTCCGACTGAAAGTAGAGGGGAGGGAACTGCAGGTAAGAAAAGGCCAGAACAAAGGTGGACCGGAACAGATGACTAAGATAGGGTGGAGCCCATAATGGCCCATTGTTGACTGGGGAAGAGGTGACAGCCAAGAGATAAAGGAGAACAGTGGAACTAGTAGGCTTCTTTATGAATTGTCTTATGTCCACAAAAGCTTTACATTTCTGTTTTCAAAACATCACTTTGTACAGAACAGAACTCCAATCTTAATGCTCTATGGAACAGTGCATAACTGTTCTTAGCATGTTGACAATCTTTGCAATTTTTCTGTTTTAGTCCATTAAACAAACTTTGTGCATGTCTTTATTTGCTAAATGAAATGAAAGGATGTATTTTGTCACTACGATTGTAAGCAAAAAGTAAAATATGTCAATTGAAATTATTTATATGAATATTTCAAGATCTAAGAATCCCAAATAAATTAAGTAGTGAGAAATATTAATGTCACTTTGACAATTAAATATCCGAACCATGACATTCATTTGTTGAATGGCTTACTGAGATAGAGCTTTCCAATTGCAGTCCACATATATTCTTAGCAGCAAAGGCATCTCCAACCAGCACAGCCTGTATTGGAAATTGATTTGCCTTGTGAATGCAAAATAACTCAATAACAATAGATTTTTAAAATGTTTTCAGAAAAGTAATGTAGTTATTGTTGCTATTTTTAATGTTGTGATTGTGAGGAAAATATTGTATTTTTGTGTATAAGAGGAAAGTGCATCAGCCTGTATTACCCCAGCAGATACGTGACTGCCAATCAATAGCAATATGGTTAACTCTAAATTAGAACATAGATTGCACACTGAAAAAGCCCACAAGCCTGTCAGTTTTGTCAAAGCTGCTACAATAGTCTTAATGGATTACTGACCTGAACACACGAATCAGACATGACAAAGCATATTTCCCAGCAAGGGAAGGTTTGTTCTGTATACTATGGACAATATACAGGCAATGTCAGATGTCGGTATTATAACGTTACAGTCATGAATTTATAGAACAAAAAATAGGTCATTTGGCTCAACTCGATCATGCCAATCTTTAGATTTATGTTTATTAATGTCACATGTACCATTGTATAGTGAAAAACTTTGTTCTGCATGTTATCTGCACAGAGCAGATATACAATACATAGTGACAACCATTTATTGTTTCATTTGGAGGTTGGAGGCTTGAAAGTACATTTTGGTTTTGGTGCACATTTTCATATATTTATATTTAGGCTTACAGGGTCTAACCTTCACTAATGTTTAGTGCTAAATCTGAGTTGTCTGCCTATGTATAATTTAGATTTTATATTTGGGAAAATAACTGGCATTCATAATGCCATTGTCTACGAGTCCCTTGTTTGTTATTTACTGCTTTGATGCTTTACCTTTCAGGTGGCATGCCAATGCTTATCATCAGTACCTTCTAGAATCCAGTGCTGTGATATCCTACAAAGTGCTATCTGCAAACATCTAGTAAGTCTGGTAATCGGTTAAATTATTATGGATGAATAATTGTTTGAGAATGTTTTTTTTTAATGTGAAGGCCTGAAGAGCATTGCTGTATTTAGTTAACTGTTGCAGCAGACAAAAAGGATGCAATCACTCAATATTAATTCAATATTAATGTAGAATTCTGTATTTTCTAGCCATCCAAGCATAAAAGAGATGTAATGCTGCAAGAAGGCAGAAAGTTGACACCAAATACTTTTAACAAACACTGAAAAATTTGGGGGGGGGTGTGAGGGTGTTGCCACAAACTTAATGGATGGCCAAAGACGTGCCATGAAAGACAGGAAAGCAAAGGTGAATAGTCATCATGGGAAATGGCTAAAGTTCAATGAACTATAATGTAGATCAAGAGAACCTAGGCCAGAGGACTGATTTTGATTTGGAAAGGAAATTTCTGTTTTCTTCAACACTCAAAGTTTCTTGAATTTCACAGGCGGTTAGGGTTCATAGTATAAGGCATAATGGTAATTTATGTATCTGTTTATTTATTTATTGACGGGACAGTGACACCGCGGTAGAGTTGCTGCCTTATACCACCAGAGACCCGGGTCCAATCCTGACTACAGGTGCAGTCTGTATGGAGCCTGTACATTCTCTCTTTGACCGCGTGGAGTTTCTCCCGGTATTCTGGCTTCCTCCCACAATCCAAAGATGTGCAAGTTTGTAAGTTAATTGGCTTCTGTAAATTGTCCCTGGTGTGTAGGATAGAACTAGTGTACGGATGATCGCTGGTCGCGCGGATTCAGCGGCACAAAGGTCCTGTTCTCACGCTGTATCTCTAAACCTCTATCCTTGACTTGAACTGAGAAGCCACATGAGAGAGTAGCTCAGAGTCAACAACACAACATAAACAGGAAACATAAATAGCAAATCTACTTTCCTGAAGGAATTTGGTGAACCATGTAAAAAAAAAAAACTTTTTTGATATTGGTATTAGTTTATTATTATCACAAGTACCGTTAAGGTTTTTATGATACCGTGATATACTTTGCAAATGCAAAAGGGAAAATAAACAGGGTGCAGAATGTAATGTCACAGCTTCAGAGAAAGTGCAGATGAAACAAAGGGTCGCACTGAGGTAGATGAAAAAATCCTGTGAGAGGTCTATTCAAGACTCTGATAAGTGGGGAAGAATTTGGTGGTATGTGATTTCAAACTTTTGTATCTTCTGCGCCACAGGAGAGGGGAGAAAAAAGACTGACTGGCACATGAGTTGTCCTTGATCAGTCTGAAGAAGGGTCCTGACCCAAACTGTCGCCTATGTTGCCTGACTCGCTGAGTTACTGCAGCATTTTGTGTGTGTCTTTGGTTTAAAACCAGCATCTGCAGTTCCTTGTTATTACAATGTGCTGGATTATGTTGGCTGCTTTCCCAAAGCAGTTTGAAGTATAGATGACGGGGTGTGGGTTGTTAGTTGGTTTGATGGACTGGACTGCCTTCACAACACTGCAATTTCTTGCTGTCTTGGCCAGAGAAGTTGCTATGCCGATCTGTGATGTGCTGGACAGGATGCTTTTTATGGTGTGTCTAGAAATTGTTAAGAGTCTATGGAGACATGCTGAATTTCCTTCGTCTGAGATAGTCGAGGCATTGGTGTGCTTTCTTGACCGTATCCTCTATATGATTGGGTTATGTCAAATTGTCTGCAAAATTTATACCTAGGAAATTGAAATCCTCAACCATCTCCACTTTAGCACCATTGATGCAAACGAGGGCATGTACTGAAGTCAATGACCAGCTCCTTTGTTTTGCTGACATTAAGAGGTTATTGTCTTGAAAATATGCTACTATGCTCTCCATCTCCTGTCTGTACACTGTCTCATCATTGTGTGAGATCCAGCTTACTACGGTGGTGTCATCTACAAATTTATAAATAGACAAGTAAAGAATTTGGCAGCACAGTCTGGAGTATATTGGGAGTATAGTAAGAGGCTGAGAACTCAGCTATGTGGAGCACTAATGTTGAGAGTTATCATGGAGGATGCTTACTGAGTGCGGTCTATGGGTCAAGAAGTTATGGATCCAATTCCAGAGGAGGGTACTGAGTAATAGGTCAATAATTACGAGTCTGATGTAGGTGTCCTTGTTATCCAGGAGAACATCTGGTCTAAGGAAACTTTTTTGCCCTTCTGTTTCCACTTCCGGTGACGATTTGCAATTGGCTCTGGCCGTTTGAGTCCCTAATCTTGACCGTATCCTCTATATGATTGAGCTATGTCAAATTGTCTGCGAAATTTATACCTAGGAAATTTAAATTCTCGACCATCACTTTAGCACCATTGATGCAAACGAGGCATGTACTTTCCATTGTGTTATTTGCACACATATGTAGATAGACCATGTACATATATTTTCTCAAGGAAGTACTAAATGGCGCTCCAATTTTCTTTGCTCTATTCATATTGTACCAGAAACCTGCTTTGTTCAATTTTAGTTTCCTAATTCTGACTATTTATGACAAACTTGTTCTATTTAACACATAGACAATGAAATGGCTGCTGATTTTATTGAAACAATTTTTAAAAATTATGTACTACGCTTGCTTTAAAGAGGGAACCTCTAGTCCCTCAAAGCAACATAACAAATGAGACAAGTGAAACTCTTCTTAAAGTAATGTTAATTTGATCAAATTATCATGTTACAATTTGAGAATATTTTTTGCTAAAATTCATTTTGAAACAAAGTTGGCAATTCATATTTTTGCTCTTTGTTCTTTTTCAAATAAGTAATTAAATGTCATTATTTTATTTAAAGACTATATATCACATCTAATTTTAGACTACTGCAGGCAAATGCTTAAGTTAAAAAAGGCTTATTGCAAATTTGTTATCCATTTCTGAAATTCTTCAATCAAAATTTTGACCATGAACTGTAATTAATAGATGTAATGACACTAATAAAAATGTTATGTTGAATTATTTTTAGGACGATTCATTTTTAGTGAAAGATAAATGTTTCCACTGTCTTACATGGAATTCCCAATTTTTATTTTTACTACGAGGTACAACATTTCCTTGTTATTTTAATAGCCAAGTTATAATTCCCTGTAGCTAAAAAAGTATTGAGCGAATAACCTGGAAGGGATAGCCTCAAACAGAAAGTGTTGGTGATTTGAATGTAATGTAAAACCAGCTTTCTTAAAGCTTTATCTCCAAAAAAACAAATTTAAAGTTGAAATGAATTTGAATTCATATTTGAATGATTTGAAAGTCGCTTAAAAAGTTTATTATTTTGTTCTTAAACGTACACGAATGACGTTCAATGTTTAAAGCGTGGCTTGCCTTTAAGATCATACACAGCTGATCCTTTCAAAGCTTCACGGTATTATGAGCAAATCAGAGCATTGCTTCTGTTTGCTTTCTGTATGACGTGGAGCTAATTATCTATTTTCAGCACAGTAGAAACTTTTCCGCAAAATGAAGTAGCCAGATTCGGAAGCACAATGCATTTGGGTGTCTGCAAATTCCACATATAACCTAATCCATTTGTGGTAGGGAAAGTATATCTGACCAAAAACAAGAGCCTTAAATAGGAGTGGGTGTAGGATTTGGTATTGTTTGCTGTACCATTTTACTTTAAAAAAAAACATGCATCGTGAAGTTCAAATTAAAGTTCTAATGTATTTAATCACATTTTTCTTGAATGTTAACTCTGTCGGCTTACCATTACGGCCATCTCTGGTTTAATCTGCAATTAATCATTTCAGCAATTTATTTCCGTTAACATAAAGTCAGTTGATCATTTATGCTCAGACAATGCACTAAGGATCTTGGAGTTTATTTTAAACATCCTTAAGAGTGGCCATGCCCCAAAAGCAAACTTTGGAGCAAACTTATGATTAAAACTATACCTTTTCTTTGCTCAATCAACCTAATGGATGGTAAAATAGGGCATTCACCTGGAAATCTAAGACCACCTCCTCCTTCCCAGTATCTGTTGCTAGCAGAGCCTTGCATCAGCAATGATATCAGAATGCTAGAGCTTTGCAAGTTAGTTGTTATCAACTGAAATAAAGTAAATTAATAAGTATTTCTTATTTTCATGTTCTGATTGGATCTCGAGTAGGTTTTTTAATTTAGCTGTGGATTTTCATTGCTAAGTAGTCATTTGTTTTGTAATATGAACTGTGTTTTGTCTCCTCAGGTGGGTGTGAATCTTTTACCAGACAGCACAGCAGGGTCAATCCTAAAAACTGTTGGCCAACTCATCGATCCAGCCTTTATTCCCAATGATTGTTTGTTGAATTTCCTTGTCGGGAGTTGCTACAGCCTCCTTTACTTCATCCTAACCTCGGAAAGGAACAACAAAGGAAATGTACAGAAAAGGTCATTAAAATGACTTTAGATTTTTTTGCTCTCATTTCTCTAGATTCACTCACATTTGTCTTTGATTGCCAGGAAGGTCAGTTTCTGGGACCATGTGCTTTTCCCAGTGGTCACTCATGCTTCACATAATGAGAAGCCCACATCAATATGCCATATTGAAAACCCAAAATAATAATTTTACACAAGTTATGTAATTTGCAACTTCGTAATCAATATCCCACAACCCCAAATTTCATGAGTGCTTTTATGGCTCTTCCCATTTTTAATTGGATGTAGACCAATAACAAGACAAAGCTTCTGATCGACAAACGCAGAAATATCAAAGAATGCAGAGAAAAAAATAAAACTGTCGGTGCAGCATAGAATAATTGTGAGATACCTTCTATTTAGCAGTTTATGGATTATTTGTATGTTTGTTTATTTCTTACTTTTTGAACTTTTTTTAAACCATCACATTTTAATATCATGTGGTTTTGCATCATTTTATATTTGATCTATGAAATACTTTAGGTTGTTCACTTTGTAAATGTTTATGTTCAGAAAAATTATTATTTACTATATGAGACCAACTGTTTAAAAGTAACTTACCTCTATATCCTACACTGCACTCCCCATAATCACCAACAATTCCACACATCTTGCCTGCAATTTCTGTTGGATGGATGTGAGGGAGAAAATAAAGAGATAGGTATTACATCTCCCTGCTGTTCCAGGGAAAGTACCTGGGGCATGATTTTGCAATTTTAATTGTCATTAATATTTTAATGAAGTCATATCATATCATATCATATATATACAGCCGGAAACAGGCCTTTTCGGCCCTCCAAGTCCGTGCCGCCCAGTGATCCCCGTACATTAACACTATCCTACACCCACTAGGGACAATTTTTACATTTACCCAGCCAATTAACCTACATACCTGTACGTCTTTGGAGTGTGGGAGGAAACCGAAGATCTCGGAGAAAACCCACGCAGGTCACGGGGAGAACGTACAAACTCCTTACAGTGCAGCACCCGTAGTCAGGATCGAACCTGAGTCTCCGGCGCTGCATTCGCTGTAAAGCAGCAACTCTACCGCTGCGCTACCGTGCCGCCACTACGTCATCCTTATAATATTTTTGTAGGAGGCCGATATATTGGAGTCTATTTCTCATATTCATTTATCTGCCCTTTGTGCAAGGCTATACATGACATATAATTTTATATATTTAAGATTCAGATTTGTGTATTTTTGGTGAACAACAGATATTCTATGTAGACACAAGAAACTGTAGATGCTAAAATCTTGAGCAAATCACAGAAAATGCTGGAGGAACTCAGCAGGTCAGGCAGCATCAAATATTTGATCAAGATCAAAGGCTGGACTTTTTCCTGTAAATTTGCCCACAATTCCAGCAACGTCCTGAACATTTATTGCGTATTAAGTGATTTAAAAATGTGAATAATTATTTTGTTTTTGCTATCTTTTTTATGGCCTGTTTTCTCTGGTGGTGTTGAAAGGATTATGTTTTGAAAATATTTTTTGCAGAGAATTTCTGTGGGGAGCATGCCTAACAGCACTGGCCCGCATCCCACGCTTGCTTCGACTGATGCTGCAGAATCTGCGAGTGAACGGTGCCTGCCAGGGGGAACTTCCTGTTATTGCACAGATCCTTCGCCTTCTGCTTCAGCAAACTCAGCTTAGACAACACATGGTGGCAAATGCAGCAATGGTGCAACATGTCATTCAGGATATCACGGTATTGCTGCCTTTCTGCACAGTATTCCAAGAGTATTATCATCTTGTGCTTTCATGAATATCTACTGCGATTTATTGTCTTGCAGCTTTGGGTATACATTTCTCCCTTCTAGCTTGGCCTCTGTGAAGTATTCCTTTCTGATCAACAAACCACTATTTAATGGGGGGGTGGGGGGGTTTCCGGGGAAAATGTCTTGCTTTTGTTGGGTGAAATCTCTGCAGTTTCTATTCTCCACTCGCTAAATACAGTTGTTGTTTTGTGTATAAATTTATTTTTTACGGGAATGGTCCCAGAGAGATTTCCACTGTAAGGTTACACTACATTGTACCTGAAGCAAAGAAAGTTGAGAGGAGATTTGCTCAAAGTACACAAGATAGTGAGTTTTATCTCAATAGTTTTGTGAACTCTAATGCAAATTCGGAAGTCATCAACTGACATGTGTTTTTGGCCACAGAAATTAGCTGTTAAAAGTCACTGAATTTTTAGCAGAATTATACAAAATAACCAGTTGGAGCTTAATTGGACATCTGTAAAATTCTACCATGATACATCACTTTTCTCTTTTGTGTCTCTTTATGGAAACTAGGGAAGCCGGAATAATGTTTTCAATATTCCAGGATTTAAGGAAGTAGCATATTTCAAACAATATATAATGTTTAAATTTAGAAGACAGAATTTAAGAAGATCTAGTAATTTCTGAAATTATCATGTTCCTCCTTATTTGTCCACATTGAGTTGCATGTAAATTGACCAACTTCCACAGTAGACTGAAGAATATCTTGTGGTAATTTAGTTTTTTTTACCCTTGTGCTGTAGTAGTTTTATGGTGCATTACTGAATATAGAAACAAAGAAACTTTCATTTATCTTCAAATTGTTTCTGCTGAGATAATGCGAACTCCACCAATAAAACATGTACTCATGCCAAAATTACTAAGATAGAGATTATTGCTTTAATGTTTGACTTTACCTTGTATGTAGAAGTTGAAATGCATTTACCAACATTTACAATGGCTAGTCAGGTCTATATGGGAGGTCAATTCTATGTATGTACAAGAGTTTGCTTTTTATATATATAATTGAACATTAGTTTTAATTCCTCTTTTATGATTTGTTTGTGTAAGGTGTTAAGTAATGTAGTTGGCAGTGGATCACTGAGACCTTATAGGTGGATTCCATTTCATCCAGACAATGGAAATGCATGGTTTTGTTTTCAGCAACTATTGCTGATCATTTTTTGCTTTGTATTTCAGGATATAAGATGTTTGAAATAGGTTGCCCTTCAGTAAATTTGTTTATTTATATTTTTTATGAAACTATTTTTTTTCTCAGAACTTCAAGACTGATGATTTCCAAGAGCAGTGGTTAACTGATCTCCATTACTACTTCAGAATCTACCTAGCAGCCAGTCTCCCAGTTACCTATTAAAGAATGAAATCCAGGAAAATTATAATACCAGCTCTTTAAGTGCTTGCATCAATCAAAAGATGTGTATAGAGGATTTACATCTCGATAGTTATAGAGCAAAGTTTACAAATATAGAGAATAAGATGGAAGTCTTGTTTCTCAGTTGTTCCTTGGGATAAGTGTGTTTATCTTTAAATACTTCAGGATAAGAAGTTAAACATGTCCATTGGTTGAGGGTGATGTAACATGTATCAATAGTAATACACTCCTTATTTTGTTGGATAATTTCCTTTGCATGTATTTAATGTGTTCGCTGAGAATCTGTGTTTAAAATAATAACTTTTCAAGGTTTTGCTCAGTGAGTGAAGGTCTAAGATTTTACTAAACTTCCATAAGTGTTCTCTTATCCCAATTTCTTAATCAACTACACCAATGCTTATTGCTGTACAGCAAGTTTAAAATTAGTTTGTTATCATCATATACGTTTACGGAAATATCCCATACTTTTTGTGCAGCTTTTTATAAACTAAGTTTTCAAACATGAATCTTAATTATGTATCCTTCCATCCGTTTAACCAATTTCTGTTTAATTTCAAGATTTGTTAGTTTTTGTTTGCAATCATTTACCTTGTTACACTTATAAACAATAATAATTAAAAACTTTATTCACATGTATATACACTTAATAAAAATTACAAAAATAACATGTTGGTAATATCATGAGACATTTCTGATTCAAAACCTTGTTTAAGTGGATAACATGGTTTTCTCCACGTTAAGCTGAGATGAATTGGAGCATAAATACAGAAGAAATCTGGTAAGGTGTGGATGTTAAACGTACTTTTGCTGTTTGCTACATTATAACCAATTTTCTATATTTGGATTTATTTCCACAAACATGAAGCGTAATACAGTTTATAGCTGGTGCTTGCTAGTGAATTATTCCATTTATATTATGTGATACTTATAAAAATCCCATTCTAGCTCGTTTGGCAGTACATAATCGAACCATATCGGTAATGTACATGGAATTGGGTCCGAGTATTTCTTTTTTGTTTCAGATAATGTTGTATTCTGTAATGGCTTGCACACTCTAAACACAGTTTTTAAAGAGGGAAGTAGATACATTTCTGAAATCATTTAAATGGTATGGGAGATGAGCAGGATAATGGGAATAGGTAGGTATATCTTTCTGATTGTTTTCACAGGAACAATGGAATGAATGGCTGCTTTCTGTGGCGCAACTTCTATGGCTTCAGCCAGTTGATCTAGGAAAATATAAGTTTTTGTTTTCTTAGATATAATCAGTAATTTATATCCTAAATATGGAGTTTCCTTAAACATGTCTCCCGAAATACACTCTTTAGCAAGCTTCTGAGAAAAGTCCAGAAAAGTCTTTCTTATTTTGTTTTTCTTTAGGAATATCCATGCAGTTAAAAGAGCTGAAAAGGCCATTCTTGCAGCATATGCAATGTTAGCAGTCCTGCATTGCTCCATTATTCTTCAGATCTAGTTCTATGTGACAAACTTGATGTGTGCGGTCGCATGTTGTAGGAGAACTGTTTAGAATTTCTAGTGTTTCCAAGGAGCTGAACACTTTGAAAGGTACTCACTGTGGACAAAAGCAGACAAGATTACATCAAAACTGTTCATTTTAAGCATAACTTTGTTACAAATATTCCATTATTCGGGAATTTTCTCGTTCTTAACTTCTGAAAGCACAAAAATTGTCCGTTAGTTTGTTTTGATTATTAGGTGCAGTTCAATAGGGGAAAATAGGTAACCTGCTTCCATCCTTCTGTAGTAACCATTGCACTGTTGGAAGATTGGTTGATGAAGGGGAAACACTTTTAGAGATGTTACAATTTTTGTGCTCACAGCTTGGGGTAATGTAGCCCAATACAGAGTCTGATCATAGAGTGATAGTGTGGAAACAGGCCCTTCGGCCCAACTATGTCCCAGCTACACTAGTCCCACTTGCCTGCACTTGGTCCATGTCCCTCCAAACCTGTCTAATTGTTTCTTACACGATAGGATAGTCCCAGCCTCAACTACCTCCTCAGGCAGCTTGTTCCATACACCCATCACCCTTTGTGTGAAAAAGTTACCCCTCGGATTCCCATTAAATCTTTTCCCCTTCATGTTGGACCTATGTCCTTTGGTCCTTGATTCCCCTACTCTGGGCAAATGACTGTGCATCTACCCGATCTATTCCTCTCATGATTTTGTACACCTTTATAAGATCTCCCCATGGAATCGAGACCCAGCCTACTCACACTCTCTAGTGCTAGCAACATCCTCGTAAATCTTTTCTGAACCCTTTCAAGCTTGACAATATCATTCCTATAACTTGGTGCCCAGAACTGAACACAATATTGTAAATGTGGTCTCACCAACGTCTTATACAATTGCAACATGACCTCCCAACTTCTATACTCAATACTCTGACTGATGAAGGACAAAGTGGCAAAAGCCTTTTTGACCACCTTATCTACCTGCAACTCGACCTTCAAAGAATCATGCACCTGTTCTCCTAGATCCCTCTGCTCTACAACACTACCTAGAGGCTTACCATTTACTATGTAGGTCCTGTCCTTGTTTGACATCCCAAAATGCAACACCTCAAACTTTTCTGTATTAAATTCCATCAACTATTCCTCTGCCCACCTGGCCAATCAATCCAGATCCTGCTGCAATTGTTCACAACCATCTTCACTGTCTGCAAAACCACTAACTTTTGTATCATCAGCAAACTTGCTAATCTTGCCCTATATGTACTCATCCAAATCATTGATGTAGATGACAAACAGTAACGGGCCCAGCACCGAACCCCGAGGCACACCACTAGTCACAGGCCTCCAGTCTGTGAAGCAACCTTCCACCATTACCCTCTGCTTCCTTCCATGGACCCAATTTGCTATCCATCCCTAATCAGCCCTTGCCCATCCAAATGCCTGTACATCCTATCCCTCAGAATACTCTCCAGTAACTTACCAACTGCAGATGTTAAGCTCACCGGCTTATAGTTCCCAGCATTTTCCCTGTAGCCCTTCTTGAAAAGAGGCACAACATTTGCCAACCACCAGTCTTCCGGCACCTCTCCTGTATTTAAGGACGATTCGTAAATTTCAACCAGGGCTCCTGCAATTTCCTCTCTAGTTTCTCGCAACGTTCTCGGATATATCTGATCAGGCCCTGGAGATTTGTCTACCTTCAAACACTGCAGTACCTTCAGTATTTCTTTGTCAATAACCCAGACTGCTCTTAAGACACTTCCATTGACTGCCCCAAGTTCCTCCGTCCTACTGTCTTTCTCCTTGGTAAATACAGATTTAAAAAACTCCAATGAGTTTTGGAAACCATGAGTCTAAAATTATATGCTCTTTTCAAGCATATGTTTTATTGTGTCATGTCACAAAATACTAAAAAAAAATGAAGATAATGTTTAGACACAAAATGCTGGACTAACTCAGCGGGACAGGCAGTATCTGGAGAGAAGGAATGGGTGACATTTTGGGTTGAGACCCTTCAGACTGACAGTCTTGACCTGAAACTTCACCCATTCCTTCTATCCAGAGATGCTGCCTGTCCCACTGAGTTACTCCAGTAGTTTGTGTCTATCTTCGGTGTAAACCAGCATCTGTAGTTCCTTCCCATACCAGATAATGTTTTGGATGTTTTCTGAAGTAAGAACCTTGTTGGGCATAATGAGGATCAGGAGAAGAGCAGGCATCTGTGATGTGAATTCACAGAACCAGATGCTCGAATTGAAGAAGAGAGAAAAGCAACAATATAATTCTGCCATTTCTACATAACAGTCTGTGCCTTATGATTTGATATTGGTGACTCTCTTTCTATCATCATATCATATCATATATATACAGCCGGAAACAGGCCTTTTCGGCCCACCAAGTCCGTGCCGCCCAGCGATCCCCGTACATTAACACTATCCTACACCCAATAGGGACAATTTTTACATTTACCCAGCCAATTAACCTACATACCTGTACGTCTTCTGATTTGTTCAATACCTATCACATATGACTTAGGTTTTCAAAAGCAACAACAGATCACTTAACCTCATTTCTTTCCACAGATATTGCCTGCTGGATGTTTCCAGCCTTTTCCTGTTATTATGAAAGTAGGCAGCTTTATGAGAACATGACAAGTCTATAGTCCAGAAGCTTGATGAAAGATGAATTGAATGTTAAAACTAAAAATATCAGATTCAGCCTGAAAGATTGGAGAAGGGGGATGGAGTCAGTGAGAAATGTGTGAGTGCAAAGTGATGTAGGAACACCCAATCAGCCGTGTAACGCATATTCCAAAGGTGAAGAGTTTACAGGATCAAATATTAATCATCCAGCTGGAGTCTCACAGTACCAATCCCTTCATCATTTTAAAACCACAGACGCAAAGCGACTATTCTATTCTAAAAAGTAAATAGGTTGAAATCCTGGAGAATTTTCTTGTTATCACCCCATAGACTCAGAAAATATCCGATACCACCTTAGAGTTCTAAGTATGCTTTGCTTTGTCTGGCTAACAAAAAAAATACCCGGAAGATTTTTTCATCCAAAAATCAGTACTTACAGTGAGTATTCCCACTGAAGGAAGTCAAGCCAAACATAACCTGGGAATGATTCCTGGAACTGAGAGATGAACTGCATGCTGATCTGACTCTTCGAAACACACCTTTCACAGGGGTGTACAGCACAAGGTGAGGATTTGATCAAACTCTATTCTCGTCGTACATTTAACTTTTTCTCTTTCCCCAATAACTAAACAAATATTTAAACCTGTAAATATTGTAAGAATTTTTTAATCATTCATATTTCTACTCTATAAATTAACCCTATCCTGAATCTAATCTTCCTATGATAATAGCAATAATAATTTATCTTTGAGTCAATAATAGAAAATCAAAAATGTATATTGTTAATACAGAAGAGTACTTATTTACATAATACTTCTGTATTAACAATAATATTCCTTTGCATTTGGAATGTTAAAAAAATTAAGTAGCCAAGAATAGAAGTGCAAAGACATCCTATTACACGAGCATCCTCGTGTATTCTGCTAGGGAGAAACTCAAAAGAATTATAACAAATCTGTCAAACACCTTATAGCCCACATCCACTCCTATTTCTTTTGTACTCTACAGGTCAGGCAGAATTTTCTCAGTTATACAGCATGGAAACAGCCCCTTCACCCCAATTCATCTACTCTGACCAAGATGTCCCATCTAAGCTACTCCCATTTGCATGCGTTTGGCTCATATCCCTCCAAATCTTTTTTTCCCATGTACCTGTCCAAGTGGCTTTTAAATGAATGAATGAACAAGTTTATTGGCCAAGTATGCATGTACAAGGAATGTGCCTTGGTGCCCCGCTCACAAATGACAACAAAAAACATACAGTTAACAATTAAGAATAAAGCATAACCACATCAAAACAATAAGGATACAACATTATGGTCTAAACATGTGGGTGAAAATAAACCAGAGCTAAAAAGAGACTACAGACTTTGGTTATTGAGTAGAACTATCACTTGTGGGGAAAAAAGCTGTTTTTAGGTCTGGCTGTGGCTGCTTTGACAGTCCGGAGTTGCCTTCCAGAGGGAAGTGCTTCGAAGAGTTTGTGGCCAGGGTGAGAGGGGTCAGAGATGATCTTGCCCGCTCGCTTCCTGGCCCTTGCAGTGTACAGTTCATCAATGGGGGAAGGTTGCAGCCAACAACCTTCTCAGCTGTGCAAACGATCCGTTGCAGCCTCCGGATGTCGTGCTTGGTGGCTGAGCCAAACCAGACCATGATGGAGAAGGTGAGGACGGACTCAATGATAGCAGTATAGAATTGGACCATCATTGCCTGTGGCAGATTGTGTTTCTTCAGTTGCCACAGGAAGTACATCCTCTGTTGGGCCTTTTTGACTGTGGAGTCGATGGTGGCCCCCCATTTAAGGTCCCTGGAGTTGATGGTTCCAAGGAACTTAAATGACTCCACAGATGTGATTATGGTGTTGTTGATGGTGAGTGGGGGGAGGGGAGGGGGATCTCTTCGAAAGTCTACAATTAGTTCCATTGTCTTGAGAGCATTGAGCTCCAGGTTGTTGCGATGGCACCAGGACGCCAGCTGTGTCACTTCCCATCTGTAGGCATTTCCTCCCCATCCTGGATCAGTCCAATCAGGGTAGTGTCATCCGCAAACTTGAGGAGGTTGACAGAGGAGTCTGTGGAGGTGCAGTCGTTGGTGCAGAGAGAGTAAAGGAGAGGAGAGAGTACGCAGCCTTGCGGAGCTCCTATGCTGAGGGTCTGCGGGTCCGAGATGTGCTTTCCCAGCCTCGCATGCTGCTTCCTGTCTGTAAAGAGACGTCCTTTGCACACAGAGTCTTTTACTGGATATTGTTTATTAATTTCACTACACACATGTTATGCCCTAGCTGTCCGTGGTCATCACCGGAACTAGAGAGCGAGCTGGAGGTGGGGAAGCTACAATTATACAAGAGACAATGGGGAGTGGTTAGTAGTGGTGAGGTCACTATGTTAAAGGAACATGCACTGATCTACATCCTTCCTCTTGGAAACAAAAGTGACCACGGCTCATGCGCTAGGCTCAAACTACAAGCAGGGAGCAGATAGAATGCAGCACAACACAGACTACTCGTACACACCGTACCGGACAGGCGGCCTGACCACTCTCCCAGAGCGGGTGCGCAACCCACCATCCCCTCCGGTCGAAGGAACAGCATGGACGGGTGCGGGTACAGAGGCTGGGGAACCAGGGGAAGGAGGAGGACTGGGAAGCGATACACGCGCAGGCGAGGGAGGGGAAGGGGGCTGGGGCGACTGCGGATGTACCGGAGCAGGAGGCACATCAGGCACCGGGGACTGGACGGGAGGTGAATACGGGACCGCGGGAGGCGGTGCAGGCTCGTTTACCAGCATCAGGTGCTGGCGGGTACGACGATACACGGTGCCCTCGTAGTTGACCAGGTACGACTGTGGAGAGTCAGCATTGCCGACGACCACGGCCAGCCGGTGGTGACCGGAGGTGGACTCCATCCGGACAACCTGGCCAGCGAACAGAGGTGGAAGGGGACGGGACGATTTGTCAAAGGAGCGCTTCTGAATGAGCTGCTTTTCAGTGAAGCGCTCCCTGACAGCGGCAGGGCTCCGAGCCGTGGGTTGCAGGGATTGCTGGGAGACGGGGATAGGGGGTCTAGTGGTGCGGGACATGAGGCGCTGGGCAGGGGAACCGAGCGCGGGGTCCCGGGAGATGTTGCGGAGGTTGAGGAGGGCAAGGTACAAGTCCGAACTGTCAAGCCGGCAACGTTCCATCAGTTCCTTAGCGCTGCGGACAGCGCGCTCTGCAAGTCCATTGCTTTGCGGGTACTCGGGGCTGCTGGTGATGTGGCGAAAGTTCCACCGGGTGGCGAAAGCAGCAAACTCCGCGCTGGTAAACTGGCTGCCGTTGTCGGACTGGAGGGATGCCGGGGAACCAAAGGTAGAGAAGTGGCGGCGAAGCTTCCCGATGACGGCAGCAGACGTGAGGGACGGCAGCAGGTCCACCTCGAACCAGCTGGAGTAGGAGTCCACCAGGACCAGGTAGTGTTTGCCACGCCACTCGAAAATATCGGCGGCAACAGCCATCCACGGCAACTCGGGAGCCGGCTGCTGCAGGAGAGGCTGGCGCTGCTGATGAGGTAATAGGCTGTTGCAGGCAGCGCAGGCGGAGACCCTGTCCCGGATGTCCTTGACCATGCCAGGCCAGTAAAACTGTGCTTGGGCCTGGGATAACGTGGCCTCCACCCCTGGGTGTCCGTTGTGGGCAGTCTGGAAGTAGTGATCTCGCAGCGCAGCCGGCACCACAACCTTGTGACCCTTCACCACCACGCCCGCGTGCAGCACCAGTTCATCCCGAACCAGGAAGTAGGGCACGGCACCAGCCGGCAGGGAAGACCGTCGTTCAGGCCAGCCACGGCGGATGACGCCCTCAAGCTGTTGAAGGTTCGGATCAGCGGCAGTGTGTGTGACCAGTGACTGCATCTGCCAAGATGGAACGATGTTGACGTTCAACACCATCAGGTCAGCCGATTCGTACGGATGGCGGGAAGTGGAAGGTAGTGGGGCACGGGACAAAGTGTCTGCCACGAACATCTCCTTGCCTTTGCGGTACACGATTTTGAATGTGAAACGCTGCAGCTGCAGCATCATTCGCTGCAAGCGGGACGAGGCTGCGTGGATGGGCTTGTTTAAAATAGAGACCAGCGGCTGGTGGTCAGTTTCGATGGTGAAAGTTTTTCCAAGAACGTAGTCTCTGAATTTGGAGCACGCGAACACCACGGCAAGGAGCTCCTTTTCTATCTGGGCGTAGCGCTGTTCAGCAGGGGTCATTGTGCGAGAGGCATAGGAGACGGGCAGCTGTCGGTCGTCGTAGAGCTGCAGGCAGGCAGCACCAAGGCCGAACCGAGATGCATCGCAGGTGAGGACGATTGGCCTGTTCAGGTCGAAGAACTGCAAAGTGGGGGTCCGTGCGAGTCTGGACCTCAGGGCCACGAAGGCCGATTGGTGGTGCGGGAGCCAGACCCAGGCATTGTCCTTCTTGGTCAGCTCCCTCAGGGGGGCACTCAGTTCGCTGAGGTCGGGTATGAACTTACCCAAGTAGTTGACCATGCCCAGGAAGCGCTGCAGGCCGGGCACGTCAGTGGGAGCGGGCATTTTGGTGATCGCCGCCGTCTTCTCGGGGTCTGGCTTCAGGCCCCCCGCCGTGAAAACGTGGCCGACGTAGGTGACTTCCTCAACGCGGAACCGACACTTCCTTCGATTAAGCTTGAGATTGATCTCACGAGCCTTGTCCAGGACTTGGCGGAGGTGTCGGTCATGCTCAGCGACGTCCCTCCCGTACACCAGGATGTCATCCACAATGATGGCGCACGGCAACCCAGCAAACAGCTGCTCCATCGTACGCTGAAAAACCTCGCTTGCCGAGTTGATCCCAAAAGGCATGCGGAGGAAACGGAACCTGCCGAACGGTGTGCTGAAGGTGGTCAGGAAGGAGGAACGTGCATCCAGCGGGATCTGCCAAAAGGAGCTCTTGGCATCCAGGACCGAGAAAACTGTGGCTGGACCGACCTGTGCCGCGACGTCCTCCACCGTCCGCATGGGGTAGTGCGGGCGTTTAATAGCCAGGTTCAGGTCCTTGGGGTTGATGCAGATCCTGATCTCGCTCGCGTCCTTCTTGGCAGCGACCACCATGGTGGAGACCCACTGGGTGGGGGCACTCACCTCCTTGAGGATGCCCATGTCCACCATGCCACGTAGTGTGGACTCCACGCGGCCCTTCATGGCAAAAGACACACGGTGGGCCGGTCTGACCACTGGGTCGACCCCCGGGTCCACAACGATCTTGTAGGCACAGGGCAGCTTCCCCAGGACGTCATCAAATCGGTCAGGGTACTCGATCAGGGGGTCCATGGGGGCCTGCACCAGGTGGATGTCGCGGTGGAATGAGACCAAACCAAAGTCCTGGCATGCACGGGCGCCCAGCAGGGTGACGTTGTCAGATGCTAGCAGGAGGAACGTGAGGGGCCGAGAGGTCTCCAGAACAGTACAGATAACCGTTGCCTTTCCCACGGCAATCAGAACGCCTCCCCCATAGGCATGGAGGCGGGAGTTGTCAGGAGTAACCCTCTCCCCCGAGCTTATCTGCTCGAAGAGGCCCACAGACATAACATTTGCAAAAGCCCCAGTATCGACCTTGGCAGGGAAGGAGTGTCCATTGACTGTAACATGCACGGATGGATCCGTTATCAATGCAGGTGCACCCAAAAGCGAAAACAGCATAGAGTCTCCATGGGAGGAAGTCGTATCTGAGCCATGGAGTTCCTCATGTTGGTACCGGGAACCGGTTGCGCTATCATCGGTCGCAAGGTTGTTTAGACTCCCTCTAGGAGCAGGGACAGGTCTCCCACGAGAACGACAAGCTGCAGAAAAATGGTTCTGCCTCCCGCAGGAATTACAAGTTTTGCCCTGCGCTGGGCAAACGTTATACCTGTGTGACGAGAAGTTGCAGTTTGGGCATCTGCGAGGGGTGACCATAGTGGGCGCGGAGGGGGTGACCCTGGTCTGCGGGTCATTCAATCGCCGGCGGCCGGTGAAATTTATGTCCTGGGGCGCCGGCCGAGATACTGAGCCAACAGCAGAGGCCATGCGTGCGGCATGTATGGCGTCCGTTAGCGACAGGTCAGGCTTCATCAGGAGCTCATCCCGCAGCTTAGAGTTTAGGAGACCGTTGACCAGGACGTCCCTGATCATCTCGTCGGGTGTAATCGTTTGAAGGCGGCACCGCCGAGCCATATGTCTTAAAGATGCAATGAAGGCGTCAACGTGCTCCCCTGGAGTCTGACGCCGTGAGAAAAAATTGAAACGTTCGATAATGTTATTGGTGGGTATATCGCACAGGGCAGTGAACTTAGCCATGAGACATACCGGGTCGTTGCGGTCCTCCGGAGGGACGAATTCGAACGACGCATAGCGTTCCATTGCCTCCGGACCAGCCAGGTTGAGGAGCAGGTGAGCTTTTATCGCAGCAGTTGCATCAGGATGGGCAATCGCTATATAGTGCTCGTAGTCCCGCTGGAAGACAGTCCAGCGGTGCACTATGTCCTCATCAAAAACAAGCGTGTCCGGACGACGACACGAGGGAGCCATGGCAAAGTGGAAGGATGGGACACAACTGGGACGAACAAATGCTAAAAATAAAAACCCGATAAACAGGAGACGCAAGTCTACCGCTCTGACACCATGTAAAGAGACGTCCTTTGCACACAGAGTCTTTTACTGGATATTGTTTATTAATTTCACTACACACATGTTATGCCCTAGCTGTCCGTGGTCATCACCGGAACTAGAGAGCGAGCTGGAGGTGGGGAAGCTACAATTATACAAGAGACAATGGGGAGTGGTTAGTAGTGGTGAGGTCACTATGTTAAAGGAACATGCACTGATCTACACTGTCCGTCAGGAAGTTGATGATCCACTGACAGAGGGGTTCAGGCACAGTCAGCTGGGAGAGTTTGTAGTGTAGTAGCTCTGGCACAATGGTGTTAAAAGCGGAGCTTAAGTCCACGGACAGATAAAGTCATAGTACCTGCCTCTACCTCCTCTGGTAGCTCATTCCATATACCCACCATCTTCTGAATGACAATGTTGCCCCTCTCACCTTAAACCTTTGTCTTTTGGTTGTTGATTCCTCCTCCCCCTGCCTCCCCTCCCTGGGGAAAAGACTCCGCATACACCCTATCCACATGATTTTATACACCTCTGTAGGATCATCCCTCAGCCATGAAATAGTTAAATTCTCCGAGCTCAGACCCTTGATTTGTGGCAACCTCCTAGTAAATCTCTGCACTAATTTCAGCTTACGACACCCTTCCTAGAGCAGGGTGACCAAAACTGAACAGAGTACTCCACATGCACCCTCACCAACATAATTGTACTCCTAGATCCCTCTGTTTTACAACACTCGCCAGGGCCTTGCCATTCATTGTGAAGATCCTGCCTTGATTTGACTTCCCAAAATGCACCACCTTGCACTTATTTGCATTAAACTCCATTAGACATTCCTCAGTCCACTTGTTCAGCTGATTAAGATCCTGCTACATTTTTTGATATGTCTACAATACCACCTACTTCGGTGTCATCTGCAATTTACTAATCATGCCTTTTACATTCTCATCCATACTGTTGATATAAATCACAAACGGCAATGGCCCCAGTATTACTGGTCATCGGTCTCCAGTCCCAAAAACAACCCTCTGCTTGCTTCCATGAAGCTAATTCTCCATCCTGTTAGCTAGCTCTTCCTGGGTCCTACATGATCCAACCTTCCAGAGCAACCTACCATGTGGAATCTTATTAAAGGCCATATAGACAATGTGTTCGGCCTTGCCTTTGACAACTTTCTTGGTTATGTCTTCAAAAAAAACAATCAAATTCGTAAAATGCAATTTCCCACAGACAAAAATATGCTGACTATTCTAATTAGCCCGTCTCTCCAAATGCATATAATATATATATATATATCTTACTCCCTAGAATTCTCTCGTAACTTATCTACCACAGATGTTAGGCTCACTGGTCTATAATTCATAGGATTTTCCTTGCACCTTTAGAAAGAGGTACAACATTAGCTACCCTCCAATCATCCAGCAACTCACTCGTATCTACTGATGATTCATATATCGCAGCTAGGACTCCCGTAATTTCTTTTCTATCTTCCTGCAGCATCTTGGATATATCTGATCAGGCCCGGAAGATATATCTATCTTTATACACCTTAGCACTTCCAGCACCTCCCCAACCATAACACAGACTGTCCTCAAGGCATCTCCATTAACTGTCCCAAGTTCCCTAGCCTTCATGCTTTTCTTCACAGTAAAAACAGAGGATCCCTCTACAGATGCTGCTTTGCCTTCTGAACAATTCCTATTTTAGTTCAGATTGCTGGCAAATGGAGCATTTTATCTCTGTTATTTCAAGTGTGGGACTGCAGAATTTTGAAACAAATTAAATTGACTGGTCTATTAACCCAGAAATGTTTTTAGCAGGAAGCATGTCCACAGTGAATTAAGTTACCGAAACAAAATGTCAAGATACCATCTCCCACATGATAAACAAATATGACACAAGTTGTACTTTGCTGCTTTCAGTTACACAAACTTAAAACACTACCCATTTAAAACAAATAGTTGGATAACATTCTTCGCCTTTAGCAAAGTAATAATTAATCATAAATTGGACTTATGAATCAACTAATCTGATTTGTTGCCCCAGTGCATCGAGGGAATATGTTCCAATCCCAGCAACAGTAACAATGGAATGGCAAAGGGAAAGCGATCTCCAGGACACCCTGGGGGTTTTGAAACATTTAAACAGAACTGAGAAAATCTAATTGCTGGATAAATGGCATCTGCTATTAAATACAATGTGTAGCTTCTCTTTAGTCTTTCATTAGTGGCCTTATTAACACCTGAAGGTAATGACAGCTTGGTGCAGACCAGATCAGATTAGCTTGCCCTTATATTTTCTAATACTGCAAACTGATTATTATTGAATGTTTCACTATTTAAATCAAATATTTAAATCCCAACTAAATCAGAATGAAATAAAAATGTTTCAATGTGGAAAGGTGAATATGTAACAAGAAACAAGTGCAAAACTTCCCAGTATAAATATTGAGCAAGTAAATATTGAATTATTGATCTCAGCGTCTGCTTGTTGGCCATTGGAAACGACTAAGAATCTCAATTAAACGTAGAAAATAGGTGCAGGAGTAGGTCATTCGGCCCTTCGAGCCAGCACCGCCATTCAATATGATCATGGCTGATCATCCTAAATCAGTACCTTGCAGTTCCTGCTTTCTCCCCATATCCCTTGATTCCATTAGCCTTAAGAGCTATATCTAACTCTCTCTTAAAACATCCAATGAATTGGCCTCCACTGCCTTCTGTGGCAAAAAAATTAAACAAATTCACAACTCTCTGGGTGAAAACGTTTTTCCTCATCTCAGTCCTAAATGGCCTACCCCTTACTCTTAAACTGTGACCCTGGTTCTGGAGTTCCCCAACATCGGGAACATATTTCCTGCAACTAGCCTGTCCAATCCCTTAAGGAATTTATATATTTCTATGAGATCCTTTTTAATTTTCAAATTGCAGTGATAAAGAATGATATAGAATGTTGCCACTTTCACCTAACTGAGATATATTTCCTTCAAAATGTCATGTGCAGAGTGATCTGGAAATTGTTTGTATTGATCACTGGAAGTTAACATGGAGGTGCATTTAAATAGATGGTGGATGATGATTTGGATGCAAGAGTTGAAAAGCCTTGCTGCAATTATTTAGGCCCTGCGAAGACCACATACAGAATATTATGCTCCAATTTGACCTTTCTACTGAAGGAAGGAAAAGCTTGCAATAGAGGTAATACAGCTTTGATTCACGAGATATTCTTCGAAAAGCAGGGTTGTCACATAAAAAGAAATGAAGCAATGCTCAGAGAAATGTTCCCATTGAAATATACAAATTTTCTTCTGGGTTTGACAGAGTAAATGTGGAATTGATTTTCACCCAGGCTGGAAGCAGGGGTGAGTCTCAAACTAAAAGGTTAGCTATTCAGGATAGAGGCAAGAAGAAATTTCTTCACACAGAAAATTTTCATTTGTTGGTATGCTCTAGTGCAGAAGGCTGTGGAGACTCTGTTGCTGAGTATATACAAGATACGGCAATGGATTTTTAAACATGTAAAGCGTTAAGGACAATGCAGTTAGTGCAGAAAATGGCACAGAATAAAAGATCAGCCTTGATCTAACTCAGAAGCCCTGCAAGGGGCAGAACGGGCTCCTCCTTAACAATGGTCCTTCCCAAAATCCTTGGGGTGCTCTGCCTAATTAGTTCAATCTCCACTGCAATTTCCTATCTAGCTTCCCAGAGTCGGATGTATCTCGTCAGGTCTGGGAGATTTCATATATGTCAGGACCTTCAGCACCTCCTCGACCATAATACTGAATGCCCTCAAGAAACATCCATTAACTGCCCATAGTTTACCAGTCATGTTATTTTCCACAGAAAAATAGAATACTCATTAAGGACCTTGCCCAACTACTGTGGATCCACACATGTATTAATTGTCAGGGGCCCCATTCTCTCTTTTTTTCCCTTAATGTATTTACAAAATCTCTTGGGATTATCCTTAATATTATTTGCCAGAGCTATCTCCTGTCCCATTTTCGCCTGCCTGATTTCCTTTATGGCTTGCTCAGTTCCCAACCTCCTCTAGGGATACACTTGATCCCAGCAGCCTACATCTGCCCCAAGCTTCCTTCTTATCCTTGACCAGATCCTTTGTCATCCAAGCTTCCCTGCACTCACCTGCTTTGCCCTTCACTTTAACAGGAGCATGCAGGTTCCAGACTCTGGTCAGAACACTGTTTAAAATCCCACTTTCCGGATGTTCCTTTTCCTTCAAACAAACTGCTCCAATCAACTTGAGCAAATTCCTGTCTAATGCCTATCGTATAGACATCTCAATTCTTCCACTTGAATTCTCCTGCAAAATAAACTAACAAAGTGTTTACCTTTCCCAATGTTGCTGAATTTGCATTTGGTTTTTAACGATTTATCCACAATAGCTAGGTCTCCCTGAACAGCAGCCCCTTTCAATCAGTCACCATTTAAAAAAATATTCCACCTATCTTAATTTCCCAACCAAAATTGATATCACAATTTCCCCAAATTATGTTCTATCCACCATATCCTTGCCTATTTGTTTAGCCTTTCAATTTCCACTGCAGCCTCCCTGCATCTCCTCACAGCCCATACTGTTACCATCTTTAGCTAACCTGGATAAAGTGATCTGATCTCCTTATCCACATAAATACACAGAGAACTGTCACATTTCATACGCTATACTATTTACTCTATATGGCAGAGGGGACTTCGGTTCATTAGTAAACTCTTACTTCCGAGTCATACAGTTGCGGGTTCAGGTCTCACCTCAAGATGGAAACACGTAACCTGACTGCAACCTTGGTGCGATATTGAGAGTTGAGGTTGGCATCACTCCAATGAGATAATAAACTGTTCTCTTGGCTTAATGACATATATATTCTCATTGTACTATTCAAAGAAAAGTAGAGGATTTCCGACCAAAGAGACTACATTTCATCTGCTGGTTAATGATCTGGTGCATCATGATCCAGAAAGGAACCAGGTATCGGCACAACATGGAAGGCTACGCACCAAATGCAGGTAAATGGGATCAGCATGGATAAGTACAATGGGATAAGTACAATGATCAAAACAGGCATGGTGGGTGGAAACATCTGTATCTCTGCTGTACAACTGTGTCAGTACTTAATGCAATGAAGATAAAAAATGTTGCAAATGCTCAGGAGGTCAGGCAGCAACTGTGGGGTTAACATTTCCCAGTCAATGATCATTCATCAGATCTTATGATCAACCCAAAACATGAAATCTGTTCTCTCCATCAATGCTGCCTGACCTGCTGAGTATTTCCAGCATTATTGTTATTTTTTATCATCCGCAGCATTTTGCTTTTCTATTACATAATACAATCCTTTAATACCGATGTCATTACAAAACAATTAATTTATCAAGATCAATTATTTGCAATATCTTCTGATTAAAACTAACTAATACCAAACACAATGTTTGATGTAGATTTTCACTTTGGATTAGTGGCTGCCATGACTTCAGAACATATATATATTTTCACACTTGCTATTTATTCAAAGGTAGTGTTGAAATGGCTGGTGATCCAAAATATCTTTCAGTACTTACAGGCTTTCCGGACAGATACTTGACTGTTTTTAAGAGGCAATGATCGTTGTGAATTGTGCCCTTTTTTTTCCCGAGGTTTCCCTGACAATTAACCAGAAACAAATAATTAATTCCTTGTGTGATCCCTACAAGCTTTATAAATAGCATGCACTACATTACAATAATTAACAATGCTACTCAGGTAAATACTAATTTATGCATGGCATAAGATCAATATGTCTGCGTGTAGCTGTTTAATTTTCAGGACTCTAATCGTCATCCAATAGGAATACTGATAATACTTTAACAAGATTCAATCTGTCCTTTTTAATCCCTCTTTCTATTGCACGCATAAACAAACCTTATTAGGAAGATATTGAAAACGAGTTACCATAAATTTGCTTTAATACTGAGTGCTGCTTCGTTGTCCTAATACTTGAACTCCCGGGGCTAAATGTTTGGCGGCTTTTGCAGGAAATAACATTCTGGATACTGCCACTGAGAAACTTCCTCCAGGCTATTTGGATGGTGAAGGCAGCCATCTCCTGCTTCCACATCTCATCAACATTGTCCCCATTCTGACGTCGCCAATGAAAGAGCAGGAGCAACCCCTTGCGTATCCTGTAACTAATTTTTAAAAAAGCACAATCTTCAGAACATAGGGCAAGTACATTTTATGAAAATACTCTGACATCCAAAAGGCAGTTACTAAAGATTGATATCCTATTTTACCATTTTCTCTGAAATGTAACCAATTCTCCTTTGTTTTTCCACAAAACCTAAAATTCTTGCAGTTTTTTTCCACGTTTTACGCGTTGTATGTAAGGTTGTTATGAGTGCAATACTCAGCTCATGGAGTCAAGGTGTTACACAGCACGGAACCAGGCACTTTGGCTCAGCTTGCCAATGCTGACCAAGGTGCTCCACCTGCCCATAGCCCTCTCTTTCCTGTCCACGTACCTGTCCAAATGTCTTTTAAAATATTGTTATCGTTTGCTGCCTCCCTTCCTCCTCTCACGTCACATTCCAGATACCCATTAACCTCTGTGTGAAAAGATTGCTCCTCAGATTCGCTGCGGTAGATTTGCTGCCTCACAGCGCCAGAGATCCAGGTTCAATCCTGACCTGGGGTGCTGTCTCTTTGGAGTTTGTATGATCTCCCCGTGACCGTGTGAGTTTTCTCCAGGTGTTCTGGTTTCCACCCACATTGCAAAGGCGTGCAGGTTAATTGCCTTCTGTATGCTTGTATGCAGGATAGCACTAGTGATCATTGATCAGTGCGGGCGGTGGGTCGAAGGGTCTGTTTATCAATTTTATCAATTTATTTTCCGATACAAAATGAATTACATCTCTAGAAATGTACTCCAACCAGGAATTTCAGTGAATAAAAAGATAATTTCCTCTCAGGGATAGCAATTGGGGTCTATCTTGCTTTCAAATTAGGTTGCTTTTTAAAAATTGTTCTCTCCAAAAGTGACTAACCCCATCTTAAGTTTAAAAATTGCAATTTCATTTTCAAACTTTTCATCGTCGTCAAAGTTATTAGTACAACTAATTCACCTTGCCAGGTATTGTTCCCACTTCAAAGATTGGGGCAGCACAGTGGCGGAGCAGTAGTGTTGCGGCCTTACAGCACCAGGGACCCAAGTTCGATCCTGACTACGGGTGCTGTCTGTACGGAGTTTGCACGTTCTCCCTGTGACCATGTTGGTTTGCTCCGGGTTCCTCCCACCTTCTAGAGATGTACAGGTTTGTAGGTTAATTGGCTTCTGTAAATTGTCCCCAGCGTAGAGGATAGCACTAGTGCACGGGTGATCATTGGTCGGTGCTGACTTGGTGGGCCAAAGGGTCTGTTTCCATCCTGTATCTCTATGCTAAACTAAACAGTATTACACAATTTGACATTTGAATCCTTGACCAACTATGATATAACTGTTGTATATCTAAACACTAAAGAAAAATCAGCAATGATAAAGCTTAAGCAGAATTGATCATTTTGAGATGAAGTAAATACTTTTAGCAGCAAAATAAGAACCTCACAAATGATAACGAGACAGAGCAGTTTCTAATGCATATAGTATGCAGGAACGTTTTAGTCCAAAGAGATCAAAACAACATATAACAGGATCTCCCTGGAGCTGTCCGGAGTATGCAATAAATATCCACTTCAATCATTTCCCTTGTGCTGCTTGCTACTAATCTAAAAATATGGATTGAAAAGCACAGCTGTTCTACTGTGATTTGAAACAAATGTCCAGAAATCTCTGCAGACATTTATCAATGGGTAATAATGAATCCTTTTTTTTATATCTGGTTACATAATAACTGAATAAGGCCCGCTTCCAATCTTTAACTATTCTTGTCTTTATTTCCCATCCGATCTGCACATCATTTAGCTTTGACAAAAACTTGGAACATACAGAAACTTACATCTAATATTATAGTATCCAAGCGGGAGGACAATTCCTATATTCTTAGTTGTACATAAACCAAAATGTATTCTGGCAGTTTGAGCTTGCAAATGGTTTCCAATAAAATCAGTTGTAAGACATACAGTGCCCTCCATAATGTTTGGGACAAAGACCCATCATTTATTTATTTGCCTCTCTACTCCACAATTTGAGATTTGTAATAGAAAAAAAATCACATGTGGTTAAAGTGCACATTGTCAGATTTTAATAAAGGCCATTTTAATACATTTTGGTTTCACCATTGAGAAATTTCAGCAGTGTTTATACATAGTCCCCCCCCCCCCATTTCAGAGCACCATAATGTTTGGGACACAGCAATGTCATGTAAATGAAAGTAGTAATTTTTAATATTTTGTTTCATATCCTTTGCATGCAATGACTGCTTGAAGTCTGCGATTCATGGACATCACCAGTTGCAGGGTGTCTTCTCTGGTGATGCTCTGCCAGGCCTGTATTGCAGCCATCTTCAGCTTATGCTTGTTTTGGGGGCTAGTCCCCTCCAGTTTTCTCTTCAGCATAAAAAAATGCATGCTGAGATCGGGTGATTGACTTGGCCAGTCAAGAATTGACCATTTTTTAGCTTTGGAAAAACTTATTTGTTGCTTTAGCAGTATGTTTGGGATCATTGTCGCTGCAAAATGAACTGCCAGTCAATGAGTTTTGAGGCATTTGTTTAAACGTGAGTAGATAGGATGTGTCCATGCACTTCAGAATTCATTCCTTCTTGGCAAACTGTAAACCGGCTATCCTATTTTTGCGGCTAACCAGTGGTTTGCATCTTACAGTGCAGCCTCTGTATTTCTGTTCATGAAGTCTTCTGAGGACAGTGGTCATTGACAAATCCACACCTGACTCCTGTAGAGTGTTTCTGATCTATCGGACAGGTGTTTGGGAATCTTTCTTTATTATAGAGAGAATTCTTCTGTCATCAGCTGTGGAGGTCTTCCTTGGCCTGCCATTTGCGATTAGTGAGCTCACCAGTGCTCTCTTTCTTCTTAATGATGTTCCAAACAGTTGATTTTGGTAAGCCTACGGTTTGCCTGATGTCTCTAACAGTTTCATTCTTGTTTCTCAGTCTCATAATTGCTTCTTTGACTTTCATTAGCACAACTTTGGTCTTCATGTTGATAAACAGCAATAAAAGTTTCCAAAAGTGATGGAAAGACTGGAGGAAAGATGAGAGCTCTCTTATACCTGCATTAAGGAGGAAATTAAATACACCTTAGCAATTACAAAGGCCTGTGAAGCCATGTGTCCCAAACATTGTGGTGCCCTGAAATGGGGGGACTATGTATAAACAGCTGTAATTTCTACATGGTGAAACCAAAATGTTTAAAAATGGCTTTCATTAAAATCTAACAAAGTGTACTTTAACCACATGTGATTTTTTCTATTACAAATCTCAAATTGTGGAGTACAGAAGCAAATAAATAAATGATGGGTTTTTGTCCCAAACATTATGGAGGGCACTGTAGCCTTCCCTGCGCAAATCATAGCTGACTATCACTAATAAGTCAAAATGGAATAACAAGGAGCTCCTGATGCTGGTTTACCAAATTCTTTGGAGAAAGGATACCATTGATATCCTTGGATTATAGAAAAGGGAGATAAGGATGAACATCACTACTAAGTCTATGCTTTTCCAGATGTGAATAAATCCTTTCCCCAAGAACCTTCTCTTATAATTTCCTTACCACTTATTATCGGCTCGCTGGCCTATAATTTGCCTGGTTATTCATGCTCTTTGTAAACAAAGGAGCTGATACTAGAGACACAAGGAAGTGCAGATGCTGTAGTCTAGAGTAAAACAAAAAGTGCCCGTGTGACCTAGCGGATTTGTGGCGGGAATGGATGGGCAACACTTCAGATCGGGATCCTTCAGGCTGGGAGGTCCTGATACTGAATGGCTTCATTCGTCCATTTTTAGCCATATTCAAAGTGAACTTCATTTTATATCCTGTCCCCCCCAAAAAATAATCCTCCATTTTGTATAGTTTAAAGATACAGCATGGAAACAGGCTCTTCAGCCCACCAAGACCACACCGACGATTCACACTAGTTTTTGCTATCCCACTTTCACATCCATTATGGCAATTTACAGAGAGCCAATTAACCTCCAAACACTTCACATCTTTTGGATGTGGGAGGAAACTGGAGCACCCAGAGGAACCCCATGCAGTCGCAGGAAGAACATGTAAACTCCTCGCAGACAGCACTCGAGGTCAGGATTGAACCCAGATCTCTGGCACTAAGGCAGCACGTCTATTAGCTGTGCCACTGTGCATCCTTTTAATCAAGTGTTTTTCTCCTTGGATTTAAAGCAAGCACAAAAAAAATGAACATACATATACACGCATCATATAAATATATAGATTAAAAAACACAATAATAGCGCAAAGAGAAAGACACTGCCTCCCAAGTCTATGTAGTTTGGAGCTTATTTGGAGGTTGTAGTCTTTAATTACCTGATGGTTATTAGGAAGAAGCCGTTCCTGTACCTGGACATTACAGTTCACAGGCTCCTAAACCTTTCTACCTTTACTAATCAAGAATGTATCAATCTCTGCTTTAAAAACACCCAATGACAGCCTCCACAGCCATCTGTGGCAATGAATTCCACATATTCAACACCCTCTGGCTAAAGAACTTCCTCCTCATCTCCATTCTGAAGGTATATCCTTTCATTCTGCCTTTAGTTCTAGACTCCCCCATTACTGGAAACATCCTTGCCACGTCCACTCTATCTAGACCTTTCATTATCCGGTTTCAATGAGATCCCCCCTCATCTCTGTTGATATCTCCACCCTTCCCTCCCTGGCTGGGAAATGAATTTTCTAAAAGCTGAGAGACCATGCACCTATTTGCATTGGCTGGAGAGCAGTGGAAAAAGTCACTAGCTCCAAGTTCCTGGGCTTAGCATCTCTGATGATCTGTTCTAGACCAAGCACTTTGATGCAAAAGATTGGTTCATTAATTCGATCAATCAGGAATGAAGGAGGCTGCAGAAAGTGATGGACTTTGCCTGCTCCATCACGGGTACTGACCTCCCATCCATTGAAGGGATCTACAGGAAGCATTGACTCAAGGCAGCATCTAAGATTATCAAAGATACACATCACCCTGGCCATGCTCTTTTCACATTGCTCCCATTGGGAATAAGGTACAAGACCCTGAAGCATTACCTCCAAGTTAAATATCAGCTTAAAATGAGTGTGGATAATGGGGCCCAATCATTTTCAAAACAGCATAACAAATGGGAACTAAGTATGTTTAAAGGAGGAAAACAGGGTCCTAGCAAATTTGATTAGAGTCCAGAAAGCAAAGCCTCTTTAAAGGGAGTGTGATAATCAGAATCTGGTGAGCCTGATAACAATTCTGAAGAACGGAATAGCAGATTATTGGAGTTTTCCTGTTTGAAAACTCATCCATTGTGACTTGCGATACAGTCTGAATTTTGTTCATGCAGTCATTATTTTGATTTATAATTATCTCAATTGCCCTCTTCAGCAGAATATAATTATTGAACAGTTGCTATTAGCTTCTAGTGCTATTAATTGTCAAGGCCGGACTATCATGCTTCAAAAAATGAAATCCAACTTAAATATTGCCAAAGATGGACACAAATTGCTGGAGCAACTCAGCAGGTCAGACAGCATCTCTGGAGAAAAGGAACAGGTGATGTTTTGGGTCAGAACCCTTATCAGACTTAAATATTGCCATCATCTGTAATAATTTTTTACTCAGGAAAACAGCGGTGAAATGAAGGGGAGAAATAAAACAATTATTCAGCAACTCCTAAAAATTTGCTGTATCAGTTTATCAATAAAACTTTAAATGTCTAAATTTCCAAGGAATTTTAAAGAAGGAATAAAATAAAATAAACAAATACGAATATAATGGTATGTTAAATTTGCTGCACATGCTGTACACGTTTATTTTCGTCATCTTTATGGTGCCTTATCACTCCTACAGTTAAACATTTGTACCTCTGGATGCTGCTGCTCAACTTCATAGATTCATAGAGAAAGAATAATACAGACAACACTGCAGCTGCAAGGACATTCCCAACTTTCATATTGCACACTAAAGTCGAGAACACTTTCCTCCTCTCATGCTATAGTGCTCCTTGACAACGTTTAAGTAAATACTTCCACGTAAATTTGTTGAGTGATGTGCCGTATGAGAGATTGATTCTGTCGATTGTTTTTGCCATCTCCGTGCCTTTTGGGATCTATTTCTCCACCAAGTACTTCCTAGGCTATTTCAACTCATCGCCCTTTGAAATGCTTTCGCCACCATGATTTATGTTCTTAAAACTTCTTGACTGTTTTGGCAACTTATCACATTTTTCCTCTTTTGAAGATCAATTTTGAAAGCTATTCCTGTCAACGCCTTCCTTCCCCACTGGACAGTTCCATTCTCTGGAGCTTCCTGCTGACTGAATCGTTTTTTAAATGCTTTCCTGCCATGATTACTATTTTTTATAATTTTCCTAATCCTTTTCAGCAACCTGCTGTTTTTTGTTCCCCTTTGGAGATCAATTATGCTACATGCACGACTCCTCCCATCACACAAGACACAAATTCCACTCCTCAGGGCTTTCTCTAATTGCCTTTTAGCATGCTTTCCTTGCCATCAAAACTTCTCTGACTGATTTTGGCAGTCTGCTTAGAGATCAATTCTGCATGCTGCTCTTAGCAACATATTTCCAGATGTATAAGCTGCAGACTTCCCTATCAATAATTATTAATGATTATCTTTCGCATTCAAGAATGACTACTCGTTACTGGTAATCAGTTTCGACATGTACAGTTTGGGAAATATGAAGGGTTTGGTCGACAATTTTTAGCCAAGGCAGCATAATGATGTTCTTTTTCTCTTTCTGTTGCTTATTTTACTTTCTAGCATGCAGTGAACAGTGTGACAAGCTTGCCTATCATGGACCATAACTTACAAGGTCACCGTGATTAAAGTTAAATCTGTTCATTCGGACCTAGTTCTTATATTTTTAAACCAGTGGTCAGGGAAACAGTGGGGAACAGAAAAGAAAATCAACCAGTGACCTTAAACAGGTAGTTCAACCACTTTATTAATAAAGCCCTAGATGGCTACATTTATAGATTATCCAAAAGAGAGGCAAAAATTAACTTCCAAAATAATCATAAATGTACAATATGAGATGTCAAACATGCTGTGCAGTGCTATTATCCACACCAGCTCGATGACACTCATTAGTCCGACAGGGGCATACAAATGTATACACCTTCATCCAATCCTTCCAGTGTGGTATGAAAAAGCCAAACCCTCTTACTAGTTTTTCATCTTCATATCTACTATTTGTATGTCTCATAATACTAATGCACTGTGGAGGATAATGACTTTTTCCAACATACCACACACAACATAACAGAAGTTCCATTGTGAACTCATAAAAGACTTCAATATAAAACAGCCTCAAGTCAAGGCAAACGTCAGTGTGCTTTAGTAAAACTGAAAGAAACACAATCTTTTAGCAGAGTCATGATGCAGCCCCAGGCCATCATGTAAACCAGCCTCTCCCCCATCGATTCCATGTACACTTCAAGCTGCCTTTGGAAAGTATCCAGCAGAATCAAGGACCACTTACACCCTTGTTATTCTCTCTTCTCTCCTTTTCAGTCAGGCAGTAGATACAAACGTTTGAACACATGTACCATCAAATTGATAACAGCATTTTCCCCAGTCATCAGACTTGTGAATGGACCTCTCATTCAGATCAGGATGTAGTCCTGATCTTCCAATCTATCTCACTGCAGCCATT
Organism: Rhinoraja longicauda; assembly: GCF_053455715.1. Taxonomy (NCBI): domain Eukaryota; kingdom Metazoa; phylum Chordata; class Chondrichthyes; order Rajiformes; family Arhynchobatidae; genus Rhinoraja; species Rhinoraja longicauda. Next base: position 90,095,960 of record NC_135954.1, read on the forward strand.
GAACATTTTTAAACTTGCATTTACACTGTGGCACTATATTCTGCACTCTGTTTATTTTCCATTTTGCTCTACCTGGTGTACTCATGTACGGTATGGTCTGCAGGCACAAGGAACTGCAGATGCTGGTTTACAGAAAGACACACAAAGTTTTGGAGTAACTCAGTGGGTCAGGCTGCATCTTTGGAGAACACGGATAAGCGATGTTTTGGATCGAGACCTATCTGCAGTCTGAAGAAGAGCTCCGACCTGAAGACCCTGCTGCAACTTTTGACGACCATCTTCACTGTCTACAAACCACCCACTTTAGTGTCATCTGCAAACTTGCAAATCATGCCTTGTATGTTCTCATCCAAATCATTGATACAAATGATAAACAGCAATGGGACCAATGTCGAACCCTGAGGCACACTACTGGTCACAGGCCTCCAGTCTGAAAAACCTCCTTCCACCATCACCCTCTGCTTCCTTCCATGAAGTCAATTTTCTATCCAGACAGCTAGCTCTCCCTGGATCCTATGCAATCTAACCTTCATAGCAGCCTTCATTTAATCCATATATACATCTACAGCTCTGCCTTCATCAACCTTTTCGGTTACATCTTCAAAAAAACTCTAAAATCAGATTTGTGAGATGATCTCCAACGTGTGCAATGTCTACAGCTCTGTCCTCATCAACCTGCAACTCTGCTCTCATCAAACATCAGCAATTCACCAACCATGTCTTCGGTTCTTTCAGCCAACACTTTTAGAGATAATGTGTGGAAACAGGCCCTTTGGCCCACCTAGTCCACGCCGACCAGCAATCATCTCATACACGACACACTAGGGACAATTTACAGTTTTATCGAAGCCAATTAACCAACAAACCTGTGCGTCTTTTAGAGTATGGGACTAAACAAAAGCAGTCACGGAGAATGTACACACTCCATACAGACAGCACTCATAGTCAAGATTGAACCCAGGTTTCTGGCGATGTAAGGCCGGTACCACTGTGCTGCCCCAGAAAAGAAGAATCGAAGGGGGGAACAAATTGCAGTGTATAAAATGATGAACTCTTTTGATACCATGTCAGTGTTTCCATTTATAGAGAAAGCATTAGTAGAGGTTATCAAGATAAGTATTTTATCTTGATGACCTCTTAAAACAAACTTGTTTCCCCAAGGAGTGGTTGAGAATGTGGAGCTCACTATCATAGCGAGTGCTTGAAGTTAATAGTGTGGACTTTAATGGGAGGCTGGGCAAGCATGTAAAGGCAATGGAATAGATGTTTATAATGAGGTATTTAGACAAGAACTGACAGAAGGAGGTTTGAGTGCCGCATAAATTCCTACATGGGATGAATGGCCTGTTTTGAAACTGCATTGAATGAAATTACAAAATAAGCAGAAATAATTTTTGTTTTGGTAAGCTCACTTTTATTTTACTCCATATCAAAATTTGTCCAAGGTCATCCCATTTTTTGATTAACATTTCCCTCTAACCAGATGTTAAAAAAATGCATGACAAAATATAACATACTTCTCAGGTCAAAATGTTGAGACACCTGCCACAGACACATGCTTGTGGCTGTAATTTCACCAAGGCTGAATTTAAGATAACAGTGTCTATCTACTCAAGCCATTTTGAGGATATGCATTAAATGTTCGACTTGCCAGCAACATCCACACCCACTTGTAAATAAAACTGACTGCCTTACAAAATGTTCTAATTTTGAGTGATGGCTCTTTTGTCCTCTTTCCCTTCCACTGGTGGAGAATGACATCATCAGGTTACTTTGTTTCTAACTTAATATTAAGTATAATTTTAAAAAAAACAAGTGCTGGAGTAACTCAGGCAACATTTCTGGATAGATCATGTTTTGGGTCTGAAGAAGGTTCCTAACCTAAAACGCTGCCTATATATGTTCTTCAGAGATGCTGCCTGACCTGCTGAGTTACTCCAGCACTTTGTGTATTGTTTTTGTAAACCAGCACATGTAGTTCTTTGGGTCACTGGAAAAATGGAAAAAGTTTATGCACCATCAACAGGTAAATATCAATTATACAGTCAGGTTACAAGCAATGCAAGTCTACTTTCACTTACAAAAAATAAGATTCCTATCTTCACAACTTGAAAACAGAAAAGAGGAATTTGTTGCACATTAATTGAACATTGCAGCTCCAAAGAAGGATGAAAGAAAACAGTCTCTGCCTTTCAATACCTATCACTTGCCAGCATTGTCCCTCCCCCACCTCACTTTTCCAGCTTTCTCCCCTCCCCTCTACAATTAGTCTGAAGAAGGATACCTAGTGTGTGTAGGATAGTGTTAATAGTGTTAGTGTGCGGGGATCACTGGGCGGCGCGGACTTGGTGGGCCGAAAAGGCCTGTTTCCACGCTGTATCTGAAATATGCAAAAAACAAAAACATCACCTGTCCATTCCCTCCACAGATGCTGTCTGACCCACTGAGTTACTCCAGCACTTTATATTCAGCTTTTCAATGCCTTTCAGGTTTGGGACTTGTTTTTTCATGCTTGTCTCCAAACTTGAGTTCTTCGTTGCTCGAGCCTACTGACTGACTTCACACAACCGATATCACAATGATTTGTTCCATTGTTCAATAAAAATAACCGATTGAACACTTCTTTACTCTTACCATATTTTACTGCTCTCCTGCCTTATCAATTATTTTCCCTATACAAATTCCAGTATCTTTTTGCACCATCTGCTCTGGAACTTTTTTTCTGTGACATAGGCAACGGAATTAAAAACACAGATAAGACTAAGTGCAAATTACATTGGGAGCACCCTTTGACTGCAAGGTCTGTTCTTCCTTTTGGTGTTCAATTTTTTTAAATCACAAAACAAGGTCAGTTTCCATGTGTAATCTGCCCAGAGTCAGCACTACTTCTTCATCAACTACCTCCAACCTTCTATTTCTTCAATGGAGTGTCACTTGTAGGTTTGAATGGACTACTGTTTCTTTTTTTTTCTTCTTTTTTTTCCCTATTTTTATTTTTATTTTCCAGTTCCATACATTCCGCAATGATACACATTCTCATTCACCTTAAACCCTCCTTAGTTAACAAATACTGCATATCCCAAAATAAAGCATACCACAGGTATTGGAAGCACTACAAGGATGGGTAATGACTTACTGGACATTTGATCATATCCAAAACTTAACTACACACAAAAACAAAAACAAAAACAACTAAAACCAACATTTGGGGTATACCTCTATAATATTTCATCACTACTTCTGGAGCGGTATGAAATCAAGGAAAATGAGATAGGACACGGAAGTAGGATACAAAAATCCGCTTTAAACGAATGATGGCCGTACGGGCATGATGTACAACATCCATTTTTCCCACCTTTTCAAAAATATTCCCTGTTGCAATCTTAAAGCAAAAGTTATCCTTTCCATTATAAAAATATCATATACAATGTTAATCCAGTCATCCACATTAGGTTTTCCAGGTTTCAACCACTTCCTAGTAATAGCTTTTCTGCTGGCAGCACTTAAGATCTGGAAAAGATACTTATCTTTAATAGAAGCATTTTGTACTGGTAAAGCACCAAAATATAAAAACTCAAATTTAAATGGAATATCCATATAAAAAACTTTTTGTAAAACTTTATGAATCTCCTGCCAAAATGGGATCACTGATACACAAGACCAAAATATGTGAAAATGGTTTGCCTCAAGGCACCCACATTGTCGCCAGCATGAAGAAGAATTTGTGTAATGCCTTTTTTGAACTGGTGTAATAAAAAACCTAATAAGGGTTTTCCAACAAAACACCCGCCAAACATTTGAACTTGAAGTTTTCCCATTGTATCTCACATAAGCTCTCCCAGGTTTCTTCCTTTAGAACCAGATTACCTTCCCTTTCCCATTTCTGTTTTACATACAGTGATTTGCTTTTTCTCTGCCGTAAACCCTTGTATAATTTTGAGATGGTTTTCTGTTTTGAGCCTCCATGATAAGCATCAATAAATACATTTAACAAAATATTATCCCATTTTACTTCTGCACATTCCTTTTGTATTTGATCTATATAATGGCGAATTTGAAGGTATCTATAGAAATCATCAACTCATAATGCAAGATATATGGGATGAAAGTTTACAACATATACACCAATGTTCATTAAATACTAGACATTTCTTAATACAATTTAAAATAATACATAGATTACATTATTCGAAGACGAAATTAAATAGGATTTTTCCTAGTATCTCTCCTATTTGTGATAAATGTCAATTTCAAGAAGCTAATTTAACTCATATTTTCGTAACTTGCATAAAAATGCAAAATTTCTGGTTGGAGATTTTTTAAATAGTTTCTAAAGTTATCAACAAGCAATTGGATATGGATCCAAAATTAATTATATTAGGATTATCAGAACATACTACAAACTTTACAACAAGTCAGGTACATTTTCTTGATTACAGTTTAATAACTGCGAAAAAATTAATACTTAAATTTTGGGAAAAAACAATAACCCCCACAATTAAAATGTGGACTACGGAAATGACAGAGACCCTGCATTTGGAAAAAATAAGATTTGCCTTAATTGACAAACCTGAGTTATTTTTTAAAATATGGTCTCCATTTATTGAATTTTTATTGGCACAGGACTAAAATAAAAATTTTAAATTTAAAATTTAAACTTGAGTTTAGGGTTGGATGTACAACTGTGGTTATTGTCTCCCGGATCTACCCCCTTTAATTTTTATAGTTATACCTTTTTTAAATTTTTTTTATTCTCTCTTCCCAATAGTTTATAGTTTTTTTTTTCTTTCTTCTTTATTTTTTATTTTCTCTCTTTAAAAATTTAAAAATTGAAGCTATGTAAGAATTTTGTAACAAATTTGTCTTTTATTTCTATTTGTACATATGCTTTTCAAAAATAAAAATAAAAAAATAAAAAAAATAAAAATCATCATTATTCAAACCAAATTGCCTCTTCAGATTCTCAAAGCTGTTCATAGACCCCTTATGTAAAAATGTGCAATAAGATGTCAAACCTTGAGAACTCCATCTTTTAAAACTAGTGTCCTGTCTTTTTGGTATGGACTACCTTTTCAAGTATCATTAACATACCGGGAATATACAATAGGTTAACATCAATGAATTAGTCACCTTTGCCGTTGATTCCATCCTCTTTCCTAGCTAATCAGGATGAACCAGACTGTTCATGCCCTTATTCTTCCTTTAGATCCTCAATTAAATTTGCCTATTCTCCTTACTGCCAAAAAAAATGTTTAATTCTACTTGATAATGTTGTCCGTCCATCAATCCCTCAGCCAATCAGTTGCCAAAAATCTTATCCATGCCTTTATTTCAATACTTGGCTAACTTTCCAAACTCTATGGTCTGAAAATTTAAAGTCATCCAATGTTCTGCTGCCTGCATCATATCTCTAACTAAATGCTTCGGCTTCACTTCTTCATTTAGTGATGTACACTAGCTCACCGTCGCAGAATACATTAAAACTAAAATTCTCACCCTTATGTTGATGCCTTGGTTTCATCCCTCTGCATGCCTATAAAACCCTCAAGCCCTTTCTCTGTTCCTCTCAATCTGATCTCTAATCCATCCCTGCTTCTCTTTGCCTTATGATTGGAGTTCGTGTTATTAGCATTCTAAGTCAGACATTCAGGAATTCTCTTCCTAAACCATTCCAATTCAAAACCTATCTTCCTCCATCAAAGCAATCCATAAAACCCAGCTCTTTAACTAGTATGGATGGTCAATCAAAATCATAGCCTGAATGTGGTGGGCCAAAGAGCTAATTTCTGGGCTGTACAACTCTATGACTTATATAACCACTGCCAGAATCTTGCACTTCTAGTCTCTATCTATTTTTGTCTCATTAAGTCTCTGTAAAATATCATATGATATTTTTCTAAGTTAAAAGTAGTATATTTTAAAAGCAGATCAATCCTCACATTGCAGCAGTTCAAGATAACAAAGGGCTCCTACCTTTTCCAGGCTCGCTGGATTACTGTTGCTGCACGATTCTTCTTTCGAAAAAGCTCTTTCCTGAGTCTTTCCTTTTCCACTATTTGTACTCGGACTTCCAATGGAATAAGAAGAATATCAGAACTCTGATGACTCATGGGAGTGCAGGAACAGTTTTCAGGGCTAAGAGATCGAGGAATGCCAGTCGCGCTCTGAGGTGGCTTTTCAATAGTATCATGTTTTCCAGCTGTTGCTAAAGAATTGGTCATTTTAGATTTCGGGGAATTTGGAGGATGCAAAACAGGAGTGATGCTCTCAGGGACATGGCTGCCAATATGACCAGTTTTATCAATATTGCTTACAATAGGTTTGGCACTTCCAGGTCGGCTTGAGCCAGCAGGTGAGAATCGACCACTCTTCAGCCCTCCTGGCTCCTCACTGTCAGATTTAATTTTATGATGTCTGCTGCAAAGTAATAGAGATGCACTCTGCTGCTTCATTAGATTTTTGGTTGTACTGATTGAGCGAAGGACAGCAGGCTTTGACCGACCACAACTGATTCCGTTGTTTATTTCAGGCATCTTTTTATCAATTCTATCATCACTTTCTGAAGGCATGAGTTGTCTGGAAGCATGTAGTTCACCTGAGGCACTTTCTTCATTGAACTGCTGTTGATCACTGAGGTTATTATTTTTGGAATTCTTCCTGTTAAGATCTGAGATGGTGAAATTGTATTACTTTATAAGACATTTAATAAAAATATTTATCAATAAAAGCATCATATATTGGAAGAAATCTATAAATTCTAAAGTTCAGCAATTTTTAAGTTTATGATAGTGAGGTAACTTCCATTTATTGCACACATTGTTTGGTCATATGTACGTCACTTTAGTAATCAATAGTTAACCTCTGACTCCAGAATGTCTGTTAACCTGAAGAATTCAACCTCTGTTATGTTGTACAACATTTTCATTTCTAAAAGTTTTGAATGAAACAGTTATGCTATAAATAGACAAAGAGAGATTTAACTCTTCAAGCTGATGACCTTTTATCAATGTGAAACATTAACTTTGAACAAAACACAAAGTGCTGGAGGAACTGAGTGGGTCAGTCAGCATCTGTGGAAGGAAACACTTTTGACAACTGTATTTGCAGTCTGATGAAGTATCATGACCCGAAACGTCACCTGTCCATTCCTTCCACAGATGCTGCCTGACCCAGAGTTCCGCTAGCACTTTGTGTTTTGTTCAAGATTTCACCATCTGCAGTTTCTTGCATCTCCATGAAATATTAACGTCAATTTTTTTTTAACAAAGATACTCCCTATCTTGCTTTTGTTTTTAATTCCAGAATCTACAGTATTTTTTTCTTTTGATTAAATGGGGATAGTATTTCTTTACAAAACATTTTCACAGGAACCAATATGATCCTTACAATCTGCTAAATATGATTATATTTATATTATATTGAAATGATAAAAGATTCCTAACTGAGACATGAATCAACTTATTAGTCCATACAGAAAATTACATTAACATCGATTTATAAATACATTGCTCATCTGTAAATACCACTTCTCACAAAAATAGAGTGATACAACCTCAAAATTAGAACATTTAGTAACTCCAGCACTATATTTCTGAAATCACTGCACAATTTCTCTTGGATTTTAGCACCTTTGGCATGTTTGACGTTTACTAAAATGATTTTGTTTTGATGAATAAGTGGCCAGACTCTTATGACACGACTCCTAGCCTATATTCATGTGGAACCAGGCCCTTCAGCCCAACTTGGGCTGACCAACATGCACCATCTGCACTAGGCCCACCTGCCCGTGTTTGGTCCATATCCCTCTAAACCTATCATTTCCATATACCTGTCTAAATATTTCTCGAAGGTTGTGATAGTACCTGCCTCAACTACCTCCGCAGGCAGCTCATTCCATATACCTACCACCCTTTAGTAAAACAAAAGTTGCCCCTCCTATTAAATCTTTCCCCCTCGTCTTATTCTTTGTCCTCTGGTTCTTGATTCCCCTACTCTGGGTAAAAGACTGTGTGACCAAAACTGAAGGCAATACTCTAAATGTGGCCTCTCCAATGTCTTATATAACTAACATAACCTCTCAATGTCTATACTCAATGCCCTGACTGATGGACAATGCGGCGAAAGCCTTCTTGATCACCCTATCTACCTGTGACACCACTTTTAAGGGACTATGTACTTGCATTCCTAGATCCCTCTGCTCTACATCTCTCCCCAGAGCCCTACCATTCACTGTATAGGTCCAGCTCTGGTGTGACCTCCCAAAATGCAACACCTCGCACTTCTCTGTATTAAATGCCTTCAACCATTCTACTGCCCACCTGATCAAGATCCTGCTGCAATTTTTGACGACTATCTTCAATACCACCCTCTTTAGTGTCACGTGCAAACTTACTAATCATGCCTTGTACATTCTCATCCAAATCATTAATATAGGTGACAAACAGCACTGAATCGTGAGGCACACCACTAGTCACAGGCCTCCTGTCTGAAAAACATCCTTCCACCATCAAACCTCTGCTTCCTTCCTTGAAGCCAATTCTTTATCCAGTTCTCGTTGGATCGATCCCAAGCAATCTAACCTTCCAGAGTAGCCTACCATGTGGAACATTGTCAAATGCCTTGCTGAAATCTATATTCCATCTAAAACTCCTGAAACAGCATCTGCAGCTCTGCCCTCATCAACCCTTTTGATCACATCTTCAAAAAACCACACTGAGAATCGGAAATTAATAAACTATGTATAATCTTATGTAACATCTCACGTATTTTGATTAACTGAGCCATACTTTGAAAGATCCAGTAGCATCTATAACAATTAAACTAAAACTCTCGTTTGTTTGTTTGTTTGTTCCTGAACTACAGCCAAAACGGTACACAATAGCGCGACAATTGTAGGCCCACCTTACTTACCGTCATCCCTTTGGTGCTAATGGAAGAAGTTTCATTGAAATTGGTGTTATATTTTTTAAGTTATTCACGTTTTAAAGTTTAAATCTATCTCCTGGGGGGGGGGTGGGAAGGGATTAAAGGAGGGAGGGGGGTGGAGGGAGGATAAGGGGGGGTTGAGGGGGGTGGAATGGGGAGGAGGGAGGAGGGGCGAGGGGGAAGGAGGGAGGGTGGGGGGGAAGGGGAGGAGAGGGTGCTGCACCAATGCAGGAGAGGTTTGGGCCCAATGGGTCCACTTGGTCTAGTATTAAATAAAGTTTCTCCAAGAATCAATATGTGCATAAACAATGTACTGCTTTACCTTTTCTCCTTTTAAGCTGTCTTTTTCCAGGTCCAGCAGGTGGAGGGCGACTCTGAATGGTATCTATATTCCTCCAAAGTTTCTCTTCAGATCTGCTTTTAGATTGCCTCCTCGAATCCTCACTAACTTTCTGCTCCACTTGGTCCTCTGAAACGATGGCTGTGGTAGAGCATGCTTCATTGGTTGAATCTACATCTTCAATATGACAATTAAATTTTCCAACTTTTTGTTGTACATTTAACTCGGATTCCAGTTTCTTTTCCTTTTGAAACTCTGCTTCCCTCCTTTTATTCTCCTCCTCACGTTTCCTACAATTGAATAGATAGAAAATAAGCACATGGACTAAGATGAATAGATATATACAAAATGTTTTTCCATTGTCCCTATACCTCACCATACTTGTGCTCATGGCAATAAACTCAACATAACTTGCTAGGGCACAATTGGAGTATTGTTTGCAGTGCAAGTCACTATACTATTGATAGGACATGAATGCACAGGTGGGAAATTCACCAGAATGTTGTCTAAAATGGAACTTTTTATATATAAGGAGAGACTGGGTGGGCCAGGTTGTCTTCCTTGGAGTAGAGGAGGTTCAGATGGAACCTGATAGAAATATACAATGTTAAGAGAGGCACAGAGAGGGTGGATAGCATAAACATTTCCCCATAACATGGACATCTAAAGCCACAGAGTACCGGCTTCAGATGAAAAGTAAAAGGGTTAGGAAGGATCTGAAAAATTATTTTTCACCCAGAGAGTGATTGCAATCTGTTACACATTGACGGAAAGGATGGTGGAGGTTCACACAACGTTAACAAGTATCTGGACAAGCACTTGAATCATCAAGATATTCAAGAATACAGACCAAGTGTTGGTGAATGGGATTAGTATATATGGGCATTTGATGGTGGACATTGACATGGTGAGCTGAAGGATCTGTTTCTGTTATGTATGAGCAAGTCTTAACTTGCATACTCTGGTGAGCCAATAAAACAACCAAGAGTAGAAGTACTAGTTTACTTTTCTCTGTTATCCCTTTGCCCTTAATTGCGATGTCCAGTGAAATCTGGGATGAACCTGGAATTTATAAAAGTTGCATGGCACTCTGTGTAATCACCGTCATTTGAGTTGGATGAGAACTGGAGAATAGTACTACATAACTAATTAAAACAAATACTTAAAAAGCAAGAGAGCTGTAATCATTATGATTGATTGTGCAATCAATGGCAGCGAAAGAGGTTAAACATGCATACTATACCCTCAGGGTTAATATTGACTACACACTGTACACTGGGGAGAATCTCAATGACCGTAAAGTGAGGAAGCTGATAAACATCTTGATCATGTGTTATTTCTACAATAAAACTTCAATTACCCTCAAAAGAAGATAAGCTAATAATCAATGTAATATTGGCAGGTGAACCAATATCAAATTGGAATGAAAAGTCTGCCAAATTATTTGCATTAAATTCTGTCATGGTTACACCATTGGGTGTGTAATGTTGACACAAAAATAATATAAATATTTGAATATGTTGCCTCATATTACACTCAATAATTCATAATGAAAACCAACAGGACTAAATTAACAAGCAAAGGAGTTATGCATCACAGATGCAGCACTCAATCTACATCATGCCGATTTGGTTTGGGTCACACCAGGCACAACGTATATTCTGCACATCACAAGTTACACAGACATATGTGGAACAATGTTTTTCAAATGTAACCCAGGGCATTATATTTCAATAACTCTGCTGCGTCTGTTATTTGCAATTCATCAATAGAATGCTTACAGACAGCAAGTGTTGAATTCTGTTCTGCTGGTGATTGTTTAATGTTAGTACAGGAAAATGTGACTGTCAACACATTAGCAGAAACTCCTGCAAACGACAAGCTACTTATGTAATGTGTCATCATCATTTTCCAAGATCCATGCCAATGACAACTGATGTCTATTCAGGGCTACCTGTCAAGGTAGACTCCAAACCTTATTTATCAATGCTCTCTGGCCGTATTTGTTCCACAGAGGGAACTAATTAAAGCCAATCCTTTCGATCAAATTAATTGATCTTAACCTTGGGTGTTTGGCAGGTAATGCACAACAGCATTCCCTGTAGTTCTAATCAGAATGTCTACAGTTAAATATAAGTATTGACACAATATAAAGATTGTAATTCTTCCTTCTCAGTGAAATGGGGAATAGATTCATGCACTTAACTCCTCGTGTCTATCAGTAAAATCTATCCCCACGGCTTATAAATGAGGCTTAAATCATGACAAGAAAAAAATGGTCTGGAATTAAACAGATAGCCTATACTAAACAAGGCCACATTATCTTTACTTCATGGAAGCATGAACTAAGAATAGTCATGAAAGTTAATTATCCAGAATTAGTGCCAACATTGTGCTTCACAAATCAGAGAACAAAATTACAATCTGATATAATTCTTTGATCTTTACTCAGAAAATTTGGTCAAAGCAATAAAGGCCCTCATTCTCTCTAATTACGTTAAATTGCACAGGGAGACAGTGTGCAGCAGATAACATTAGGATGAAGGTACTATTTTGTCCACACATGCTCCAGCTCTTTCCCACAATAAAAAATTACAGATTATCCCAAGCTGGGAGGAGTAGAGGCAGTAGGTGGCATGAGGGGAAGAGGAGGAAAGAAACAACTAAAGATTATGACCAAAGCTCGGTTGTACCAGGGAGATATAATCTGCAATATTGACCATCTGGAAGGGGTATAATAAACTAGAAACGAGGAACTAAAAATGAGTGCAGCATAAAAAGGTACAGCACACACTTGTGCAGTAAGTGGAGAAACAATGAAGGATGGCACAATGTGGGGGAGTTGACTCCAAGCTTTACGGACACTTGACTGGCTGGCACTGTAGAGGAGAGACACAAAATAGATGAGATGTTTGCATCTATAGCGGTCAGATCCTCCAGCCAATTGCTAGAGTCAATGCTAAGAATATTGCCAAAGCATCTGATCTTGTAGTTGTGTTAATGATCTCATAACAGGAGTGGGTGGTCAAAGTTAATGAATATATTTTCAAATGTCTTATACCATCATCTGTATCATTGAGCTCAATGCTCCAACCATCCATCAATCAATCACCTACTAATAATATCCATCAATCAGGCAGACTCAGTGTGTGTTTAAACTGAAGATTGACACAAAAAGCTGGAGTAACTCAGCGGGACAGGCAGCATCTCTAGAGAGAAGGAATGGGTGACGGTTCGGGTCGAGACCCTTCTGGCCTAATTGGGCCTGGGTGGGTGGGAGTGGGTTTGCCAGATAATATAAGTGTCAAATGCATATAGGTTCTGCTTCAAGGGGTTCGGATGAAGTCCACAATCAACTAGGCTACGGATGGCAGCTAATGGGCACCTACATGAAATTATGTATATGTTAACGTATCAGAAAGTTTGCTTTGGATGCCAAGGAGCATGGAGCACTGGTGTGCACGCTTTCAAACCTTTGTTGCTTCTGACTTAAAAACTAAAAACCTTTTTGTACGTTTTTCCATCTGAATACAAATAAAACTCCCTTGAATTTTAGAAACAACCATTCAATCACAATTTAATGGCATTAGGATCAGTATGAAACAACTATTGCAGCACAAAAGAAGAAATCATAGAACATAAAACAGGACAGCACAGAGATTTTAAGGCAGTGATCAATAGATTCTTGATTAGTATGGGTGTCAGAGGTGATGTGGAGAAGGAGAATGGGGTTAGGAGGAAGAAATGGATCTCTCTATTGATTGAATGGTGGAATAGACTTGATGGGCGGAATGGCCTAATTCTACTCCTATTCGTAATGATCTTTTGAACACAAGAACAGGTCCATCGCCCTCCAATGTCTGTGCCGAACATGATGCCAAGACCGTCTCTTCTTATCTACCTGCAAATAATCCATATGCCTTCATTCCCTGCATATCCACATGCTTACCCAAAAGTCTCTTACATGCCACTATCATATCTACCTTAAGTCATCAGTTTGAAGAAGGGTCTCGACCCGAAACGTCACCCATTCCTTCCCTCCAGAGATGCTGCCTGACCCGCTGAGTTACTCCAGCATTTTGTGATACCTTAACCATAAACCCTAGCAGTGCTGTCCATGCACACATCTGCCTCTGTGTAAAAATGTTGTCCACACATCTCACTTAAACTTTGCTCTAATCACCTTAAAGCTATGCCCTCTAGTATTTTCCATCCTGAGAAATCTTGAGAGAATTATGAATTTTAAACATTACACATACTAGAAAAGATATTTTGTACTGTAATATAACACTGAAAATGGCCTGGATTTTGAGATTTAAAAAAAGGAAATTCTTGTAGAGTGCCATGTTCCAATTTTAATTTTGCCTCTGTCGAGATTTAAATGTGCTTTCTTTCCATTTAACATTATTTGCAGTTTCATGCCTCAAAAATAATTTGTCAATCTGATTAGTCAACACAAAAAGACAGGAGCAGGAGTAGGTCACCTGGCTTCTCAAGCCTGTGCCACCAAAGAACTGCTTTACCTGTTTAGACAATAGACAATAGGTGCAGGAGTAGGCCATTCGGCCCTTCGAGCCAGCACCGCCATTCAATGTGATCATGGCTGATCATTCTCAATCAGTACCCCGTTCCTGCCTTCTCCCCATACCCCCTCCCCATATATCCTTAAGAGCTCTATCTAGCTCTATCTAGCTCTCTCTTGAATGCATTCAGAGAATTGGTCCACTGCCTTCTGAGGCAGAGAATTCCACAGATTTACAACTTTCTGACTGAAAAAGTTTTTTCTCATCTCCGTTCTAAATGGCCTACCCCTTATTCTTAAACTGTTGCCCCTGGTTCTGGACTCCCCCAACATTGGGAACATGTTTCCTGCCTCTTAGTGATACCAGATGTCCTGGTAGGGAATACAGAGACATATTCAGATGGTATATTGTTAATATAGGAATTACCGATGGAAACAAAGATAACATCTAGACATCTAGATGACTTCTACTGAATGTATTGATACTTGAAGGACTAATTGCTATTTTAAATTACATGGTGTAGCTGCATATGGTAAGATCACGCTATGAGAAACAGCAGCTGCATAGTCACAGCTGGCAACCAAGTTAATGATTTAGAAACTGATCACCATTTTTATAACGGAAGATAATTGGTTCCTTCATGTGTACATGTAAGGGAATGCATTTGTTCAGTATTGGGACAGAACAAATAAGACATGACCATGGAGACACAAGGAATTGCAGATGCTGGAATATTGATTAAAACACAAAGTACTGGAGTAACTCAGCGAGTCAGGCAGCAATTGTAGAGGGAATGGACAGGCGGTGTTTCAGGTTGGTCCCTTCTTCAGACCATGACCACGTAGCGTTCAGGAAATAAAATAGCCAATTTTAGAAGGGGAGAGAGTGGATGATGTGGAAACAGGGGAGGCAAAGGCCTAAATTAGCCACCTCTTTGAGAAACAAATCAAAAAACCCAAGCCATGACCCACTGATGAGATCGGGGTAAAGGAGATCAATGGACTCTGGTGAACAAAATAAAGCAGATGATTGAGAAAAGCCGTTGATACTGGGAAACTATAGGTGAAAGGTGCAGGCATTAACAACCACTGGACAGGTACTTGGCACCATTGAAATGCAAATGCCTTCTGCCTCAAATTTATGCAAATGACGTGGGAAGTTCAACTTAGCTGCGGTTATCCCAATTTTAGCAAAAATTCAGAGCAATCAGTGTCTCTGCTGCCCAATATGAAAAAAAATATTGTTGGTTATTTGAATGATTAAAAATATTTCTTGACTTCTCTGATAAGCCACATGCAGTTCAGATTGTTAGAATGGCAGATTTTTGTCTCTGAAGCACATTAGTAAACAAGATTTCTCTTTTACAACAATCCAGTCATTCCATGCTTACCATTGCTGTGACAAGCTTTTGATTTAAATCCACATTTATATAACTGCTTGTCTTTAAATAATTCTGCTGCCAGAGTGGGATTCAAACTCATGTCCTTGGATCAATTGGTGAGAACTGAATGTTAGTCCATTAAACCAATTCACGATGCAAATGTACCTCCATGTATTTCCACCTTTGCTTCCTTGTGCTGATATATGTATATTTTTTAAACTGACAGCATGAATTTGATTTTGTAATTCTTGAGACCTAATACTTACTTGGCAGCATCCTTTCGAAGTTGTTCATGTTTCATGAGAAGATTTTTTCTTTCCTGGAAAGCCTTACGAACCATGTAACCTTTATAAACAGCCTGGACTTTGGACGCAGCAATGTCCTGAATTGCAGCAATAGACAGTGCTCCATGTTCCAGCATATACTGGATTACTTCTTGATGTTCTCCAAGCAAGGCATAGTCAAGTGGAGTGAACCTGAAACACCAATTAAGAAAAGGTCAACAAAATGTGTTAATTTGGGCTTACAATATGCTTCCTTAAAATTACAGCAAATTTTTATCAAACTTTAAAATGTTATATGTAGCCAGATGAGAGAGTGCAGGCTCCTCTAACAAATGCCACCCGCAGTCCTGGTTGAGGTGGTTTATTTTCCAGACATACTGTCGGGACTAATTAACATTCTTCAAATGGAAGCTGAACTACTCTGAACTGAATTACTCTGAACATTTACTGAGATTGTAACCACTGCTCCATTATTTGAAGAGCTTCCTCCTGAACTTCTAGTTTATGAGAATTCTGTTCAGAGACTGAAAAAGTGGGGAGGAATCTGTTCCTCAATCTGGTGATATGTTCTTTCAAGCGTTTGTATCATTTGTCCAGTGGGAGAGTGGAGAAAAGGGAATGACAATGGTGCAAACGGTCCTGGATTATGTTGGCTGCTTTCCAGAGGCAGCGTGAAGTGGCTGTACGCTAGACTGGACAACAGTCACAACTCTGCAATTGCTTGCCATCTTGAGCAGAGATATTGCCAAAACGAGTTGTGATGCATGTCACAGGATGATTTCTGAAATGATTCTGTAGAGATTGGTAAGAGACATTGGAGACATGCCAAACTTCCTTAGTCTTCTGGGGAAGTTGTGGTGTTGTTGTGCTTTCTTGGCTGTAATATAAAAGCTTGTTTTCTCATTTTCATGGTTCTGTAAAAGAATCCTTGATTTAATACACTACCGATTTCTCTACCTGCAAATCTTATTGACCTGCTGAGTGCTTCCATCATTTTCTGTTTTTTTTTCAAATTTCCAGAATCTATATTTTTTTGCTCCAAATTCGATTGCACTCATTTTGTTGCTGTACTTCTACAGATGGTGAATCTATTTGGGATTAAACCCACCCTGTATTAAATGCACAATAGCAAGCTAACACTTTAGAGATACAGCGCGGAAAAGGCCCTTCGGCCCACCGAGTCCGCGCTGACGAGCGATCACCCTATACACTAACTCTAACCTACACACTAGGGACAATTTACAATTTTACAAAAGCTAATTAACCTAGAAACCCGTGCATCTTTGGAGTGTGGGTGGAAACTGGAGCACTTCAGAAAACCTACATGGTCATAGTGAGAACGTACAAACTCCTTACGATCAGCACCTGCAGGCAGGATCAAACTCGGGTCTCTGGCGCTGTGTGGCAGTAGCTTTACTGCTACGCCACTGTGCTGCCCGAGGAGAGTTTGTTGATTAATGTAGCCAGTATCAGCACAATCTGTTTGCCAGTATTGAAGTAAAAGCTTTGTAAATGTGGCACTCATTTTCTCAAAAATGAGTACCACATTCATTACAGGGCGGCACAATGACGCATCGGTAGAGTTGCAGCCTTAAAGCGCCAGACACCCACGCTGGATCCTGACTACGGGTGCTGTCTGTATGGAGTTTATACATTCTCCCTGTGACCATGTGGGTTTGCTCCGGTTTCCTCATGCATTCCAAAGACATGCAGGTTTCGTAGGCTAATTGGCTTCTGTAAATTGTCCCTAGCGTTTAAGATAGAATTAGTGTATGCTTGAACTCTGGTCAGCATGGACTCGAAGGGTCTATTTCCACGCTGTATCACTGAAAAAATCTTACAAAAAAATGTACAGCCCATCACACTTTCACACTTACTTAAGTATCATTACATTACAAATTATCATTGTGCTGCAACTATGCATTATTTCTATGGGTAAGGAAATCAAATGTGAGACAAAAAAAAATGCTCAGACTTCTTGATTGAGATATTTCTCTAATGTTCAGACTTTCTACAATGGAATCAGCAGTATGTGATGCAGAGGCTTGCATCCACATGATTTTCTTCACTTTCCACCAATGCAGGCACTGATTGGTTTGAGAATACAAGAGTTTGTCAGCACTGGGCCTGTACTCACTGGAGTTTAAAGGAATGAGGGGGGACCTCATTGAAACATACAAAAAAGTGAAAGGCTTGGATAGAGTGGATGTGGAGAGGATGTTTCCACGAGTGGGAGAGTCTAGGACGAGAGGTCAGAGCCTCAGAATTAACGGACGTTTTTTTAGGAAGGAGAGGAGGAGAAATTTCTTTAGGTGGTGAATCTGTGAAATTCTTTGCCACAGAGGGCTGTGGAGGCGTCAGTGGATATTGTTATGGCAGAGATAGGTAGATTC
The DNA here is from genome assembly GCF_053455715.1 of Rhinoraja longicauda. Classification (NCBI taxonomy): domain Eukaryota; kingdom Metazoa; phylum Chordata; class Chondrichthyes; order Rajiformes; family Arhynchobatidae; genus Rhinoraja; species Rhinoraja longicauda. The sequence goes on from NC_135954.1 coordinate 90,113,806, forward strand.
TTGATTAGTACAGGTGTCAGAGGTTATGGGGAGAAGGCAGGAGAATGGGGTTAGGTTAGTAGGGAAAGATAGATCAGCCATGATTGAATGGCGGAGTAGACTTGATGGGCCAAATGGCCTAATTCTACTCCTATCACGAATGACCTTAAGATTTCAACAAACCTGGCTTTGTTCTCCTTGGATTAAAGGAGGTTGAGGGTAGATCAGCTAGATCAAGACAGGCTTAGATGGAGTGAACAGTGAGAGGCTGTTCCTATTGGCAGAAGGCTCAAGGACTTGGGACACAAATTCAAGGTGATGGTTAACTTAATTGCAAGCAAATACTTTTTATTTGTACAAAGAGTGGTGATGAATTGGAATTCACTGACTTTGGGTATAGTAGAAACAGAGTTAGATAGTGAATCCGAAAAGTATTTAGCACAGCATTCAAGGGAAAATTATTTTACGACTACAGAGCAGGGGAACAGGGAAAAAATGATTACTCTACACAAAGCCAGCAGGTCTCAAATGACAGAATGGTCTTCTTTTGCACCATGATTCCATGACAAGGTTCCAATCTTTTCTAACAAGTGAATGGCAAGTCAAACACCTGTCTTACTTATCTTGTACATGGAAGTACTAAAGGTAAGTTCAGGAAAACAGAGCCATATATAACACACAAATATTCTGAAATGAAGGGAAGAATAATTAAAATTGTATTCATATTACATCTTTTCATGACCTGATGACATTCTAACACTTCCAACAGTCAATTGTATAATTTTAAGGTGAAGTCAATGGTGTAAAGTAAGAAAATTTGACAGCCAATTTGTGCACAGGAAGACCTTATAAGCAACAATGCAAAATAGCCAGTGAAATTGATTGGGAATTATATATCTACAAAGGCAAAAACTAATAGTACTGTTGGATCTTTTAGATCAACAATGAAAAATTATAGGACCTTGAATTAATGCCTTATCTGAAAATAGGGGCTTTGCAAACTTTATTCTGATTATGGGACAGTGGACTCCAATTCCAGGCACTGTTCCCCACTCTTAAGGAGTAAAACGCCCTACTGCTGATATGTAGCAGATGTTATAGATACAGTATTACTCTATGAAATACACAATAAATAAAATGCATTAACGATAAAGGTTTTAATTCAACAAATACTTTATCATAATCTAATTTAATGTGTTTTATTCAGCTCACATTAAAACCTGCCACCTTCTCTCCTCTTGCTACCTACATTAATTAAGAAAGAGGCAGCAGATAACTATGTAGTCAAACAAGCTATGTGGACTGGCAGGCAGTGCTACTTACTGATGCTTAAAGGCTTAGTTGTTGTTAATGGTGTAGGTGCAAACATGACTTTGATTCTCCTGCTTTGAGGGACAGTGCTAATATTGGCAGCTTCCAAAACATGCCAAAGAATGTGGTTAATGAGAGACATGTGAATTTTTCAGGCAGTTTGAAAGATCAAGTACACTGATTGATTCAACTAAGCGTGGTAACTAAAAACTAGAACAAAACCAAGGAAGTAGAAAATCAATACATGCCAGTCTTCTATGTGAAATGGGCAGCTCAAGGTAAAGACATGGCCAAAGACACAGCCTGCAGCTCAATTTAAATTGAGCCCAGGCTGTCTCTTGCACAAACCCAATGAGCTGTGAATACCAATTGATCATCCCAATACAAACACCAGTTGTGCTCTTGACCCCTTTTAACATTGACACGAGCTTCCGGTTCTACAAAGCCTTACTCAGCTCCCAAATGAGACATTTTAATACCTGACATTAATATACCCCTCTTAGACCTTGTGACATTATGTTTGGGTAAATGACTTCTCTGAAGTAAAATGCCTGATAACAAACTTAGGAATAGTTTTATGTTGCGATAATGTAAACCTTAAACTAGATTAAAAATACCTCAAAGTTGTTTCACAGATTACCTTGCCAACTAACAGATGTAGGACGCATTTATTCTGCAATTGTTATGTGGATTTACACATTTGTTATGAATTAACAGAAAGTGACTTGTAATAATGCAATATAATGTGATATGAGAATTTGTCTAACTCTGCAAAGGTGCAGTATATGAGATTTTTTGGTTACTTTAAAAATGATAGAATCATTAAGTAAACAAGGAGCAAGAATGTCAAGATATTTTGGATATTATAAATTCATAAGTCATTGGAGGCGAATTAGACCATTCAGCCCATCGAGTATAATCCACCATTCTCTCCAATGCAGGCACATCCCTCCTCAGATATGGGGCCCAAAACTGCTCACAATTCTCCAAATGCGGTCTGACCAGTGCCTTATAAAGCCTCAGTATTACATCTCTGTTTTTATATTCTAGTCCTTTCAAAATAAATACTAACATATTACCTTTCTTCATTTGTCTCCATGTGATTAGGAAAGGCATTATAGCCCAACAAAAGCTTAACAGCATCCAGATAACCGTTGTTGCAAGACCAATGTAGCGCCGTTCGTCCCTGAAATAAAGGACAAGAGTTGCATGTTATTTATGCAACATGGGCACCGCTTTGAGCTGAAGAATGTAAAACAGTGGTAAAGAAGTATTGGAGATGAATACTGATCAATGCATTTTTTTAAATGTCTCAAGTACTTTGAAGGATTTCTGAAAATCACATGGCCTGAACTGGCAAAAAGAGGCAAAGAAAATAAATCTTTCCTTTCCTCTCAATTTCATATTCCAGCACTTGAGGGCAATCAAATAAACCTTGCTGATGTTGATAACCAGAATTACAACTCACCGTCTCTGTTGTTATTCCAATACTAATGCAAAGTTCCACAGCCCTGTAAGTGTGGATGCACAAAAGCTGTACCTTTTTCTCTCATGTGTAACTACAGAAACTTAGAAAGGAGTATTCATCGTATTACCTCAATTTGGAAGTGGTATTCTGATCTGTTATCAAATGAAACCTCACTAACTTATGAACCACTCACTCGACCACATTGAACCTATGGCCAAGAAAGCACACCAACACCTCTCCTTCCTCAGAGGGCAAAGGAAGTTGTGCATGTTTCCAACAACTCCTACCAACTTCTAAAGATGCACTGTAAGAAGCATTCTATATGGATTTATCACCACTTGATACCCAAGACTGCAAGAAAATGCAGAGAGTTGTGGATATAGCCCAGTCCATCATACAGACTGGCCTCCGCACCAGTGATTCCATCAACATTTCACGTTGTCTCGGGAAAGCTGTCAACATAATCAAGGGTCTTTTTCAGCGAAGTCACTCCCTCCTCCCCTCTCCCGTTGGGCAGAAGATACAAAAGCATGATGGCATGCTCCACCATACTCAAGAACAGATTCTTCCCTGCTGTTATCTGACTACTGAATGATCTTGCTATAAGCTAGGGTGTTGTCCCTACCTTCCAACCTACCTCATTGCCAGAGCTGAAACAAGTCTACCCACCATAGCTGCAAACTGGACATTGAGGGAATTGAGATCAGCCATGATCACATTGAATGGCAGTGCTGGCTCGAAGGGCCGAATGGCCTACTCCTGCACCTATTGTCTATTGAGATCACAGAGAGAGAAATAATGAAATACATTAATTGAACAGCATTCTCTCAAAATAAAATTCAGTGCTATGCTTTTGTTTTAAATTGCTTTTGATGATTTTGACAAAAAAAACTATGAAATGTTAATGCATCTGATCCACTTCCTCTTTTCCAACCATACTGAAAACACAAGCATAGAATCATCAGAATGAACACGTGCCCATGCACTCCAAGTCTTCACTGGCTCCATGTCAGGTCAAACCAGTTAAAACTATTCTTTGGTGTCTCCTCATGCCATGGTAATATTTTATACCTCATTAATCCATTTATTTTAAAAAAAATATTTCTGAATCTATTTTTAACAAACTGTCAGGAAGATCACTTGAAATTTCAAATAGTCATTCCATAAGGTATATTTATCTTCCAGTATTGAGGAAAAGTTAAACATCAATAATCTTTCTTTCCTTTATAACACATGCCAATGTATAAGTTTAATATTTCAAGTTCGTTAATAGGTTGTTAGCTGCTGCATTTTTAAAATTTCACTTTTTCTGCCTAACAGTGCTTATTGTCTACTTTATACAGATATGATGTATTCTTAGCATGAATGAGGTGATCATTATATGTACTCCAAAATATGAAATAATCACATAATTTCGTTCCTTTCCATTTTTAAGGTGATATTTCCAATGCTAGGTGGAATTTGCAATTGAAAATTGGTAAAGGAGATAATTGGAGATCTGGTGTAATGGATTATTTGGAAGCGAGAGAAGGAACACAAATCAGGTAGAAGAGGCAGGGGAAAAAAAGCCTTTACGATATCCTAGACAAACATAGTCAGGTTAGTCCTATCAGGATACTTATTTACCTCAAGCGAGAAAAAGTCAGCATTTACTTTGGTAATGATTGCAGATGACATAAATTTAATTGTTAATGTTTCAACAGAAAAACAATGTATGTTAATGCAGTGTATGTTAATGCAATGTTCAATATTTGAATTACATTTACAAAGCATTTTTACTTCAAATGACAATTGAAGATATAATTTGAAGTAACTTGTTTGCAGTTGGCTTTTGCAGAGCAACATACATGTAGTTCAGCTTGGTTTATCTTTCATTTATTGAAAAATTATTTAACTTTCACTTCATTTTGAAACCTCACCATGACCTCCTTCTGTCTCTATTGCCCTGCAGTAGAAGGTGAAACTTCAGCCACAATTGTAACTTGTCAATTATTCCATTCTCAGGTTAGACTCAAACTGCCAAAATCCAAATGGAGAAGTTATAACAGAAAATGGACATCCCTATAGAAAATGATCCAACTAAGGACCATAGCCTACCATCTACTGGTTATCCACGATTCAGAAGGTTCATATCCCGTTATGACCTTAAAAAAAAAGCTGACAAAATCAAAAGATATGCAAATAAATCAACATTTGTAGAACTGAATTTCATTGAACACAAATTAGACTCATACAGCACAGGAACAGACCCTTTAGCCCAACGTACCCATGCTGATAAGATACCCCATCGATGCTAATCCAACCTGCCTGCGTTTGGCTCATATCCCTCTAAACTTTACCTATCTATGTACCTTAATCCTCAGGATTAAGAGCCTATTTGAGATAATTGCGTTATTCTTTTGTTCAAATAGTATTTTCTTCAGGACCCTCTTTAGTATGATACCTCTTTGTCTTGTCTATTGGGATCAGCTTTGTTTTCCATGAGCACCGCCATACAGTTGATGTAGCCTCCATATGCCGCACACTGCAAAGGGGTTCTCCCAGCAAAATCTTGCACATTAGGGTTGATCTGATTCTGAATCAGGATCTGACATACATCTGCATTTCCTCCAAGAGCAGCCCAATGTAAAGGGCTGTGTCCATCTTGGTCAATCAAATCCATTCTGCCACCCCCTATAATAATATAAACAAACAAAATAGGAGACTTTGTCAATATTAAGAAAAAGAAATGTATACATTTCTAATTATTTCTAACATGGAATATCAAGGTCATTAATATACCACATGACTTGTGCAACTTGTGTACCATGCCATTTCATCTACCCATTTACCCATTGTGCCTATGTCATTTCGTAAAATTTATTTAAAATCTATGTAAATCTATTTAAATATTTCACTTTTTTGCTTTTTCCTCTGCAAGAATTCACTTTAAGTATATTCCAATACCTTTGAAAATGTACTACTTGAAAATGTTTCCATCACCTTCAGAAGTGATGTACTCACATAGAAGTTATAGGAGCTTCACTCTGTGCATATGTGCGATGGTGAATTATAATCAAGCAGCATGGGACAGATTCAAAACCAATCTAGTATGGTAGCTCAAAGAAATGAACCACCAAAAAAATCCATAGTTAATAGTAGTGGCAGAAATGTATTTTACCGACATCTGCAGCCATGTGGCCTGGCATTTTCCTCATTCTACAGTTTCATTGCAGAGAAGCATACCAGTAGTATCAGCTTGACATAAAACTAGGCTGCTGAAGCTATAAAAGAGGAATGTGTACATGTTAAACAGTGGATGCAGCATGCTGCACTCCACAGTTACAGTTATGGTTAAAAACCACAGAGCTCACAAAATAATTTCACCATGAGAAGCTTTCTTCAACGCTAATGGTAAATGCCACAGCTTCACCACTAATTTCAAATTCCTAGGGACTGCCTATGAGTTTTGTCCAATTAATTCTATGAATGTTACAGAACTGAACCCATTACCAATTTGTTTCCTGGTGCTCATTTTATAATTTTATCACATTTTGGGCCATTGAATTCCTCTGGATCTCTTGCGGTTTAATGTTATGACCAGTTTGAAAAGTATGAGAGTATTTGTATTTTTCACAAATTTTAATGTTTGAATAGTTTTTTAAATTTTTATTAGCTCCACAGTTTCTTGGAATGTTTGTTGTCGAAGACATTCACAAATATTCAATTTCAATAAGTGCTTAGATAGCAAGTGAGTCAGGGGCAAGGACATCTGTGGATGTCAAAGCCATTCTGAAAACACTGCCAGCCAGTTAGAATGGGATCGCCCTGTACCACTCTCTGCACTTAAATAGTGTGGTTCAAGGGCAAGCAACTGTCCACCCCGGGTCAGCATATGATCTGCGAGTATGATGTTAAGGATAACAAAAGTTTTTAGAAATGAGAATTAAATTTAATTAACAACAAGAACACATTCATCAGACTCCTATTTATTGAACATTTGGACAATAAAAACGCATACATCAGGCTGTTGTTCATAGACTACAGGTGTCAACATCATTATCCCCTTCAAACTGGTTATCAAGCTCACGGAACTGGGTTTCTGCACATCTCTCTGCAACTGGATCCTCGACGTCCTCATCAATAAAACACAATCAGTATGAATTAGCAGCAACACTTCTTGCTCAATAACCATCAGCACAGGAGCACCTCATGGCTGCGTGTTCAGCCCCCTGCTCTACTCATTCTATACCCATGAATGTGTAGCCAGACACAATTCCGAATCCATCTTCAAATTCGGCGACAACACCACTGCTGTTGGACGAATTATGGATGATGACGAGTCAGAGTATGGGGGGGGGGGGGAGAGATCGATCGACTGACCCGAATGGTGCCAGAACAACAACTTTGCTCTCAACGTCAGTAAAACCAAGGAAAGGATTGTTGACTGTAGAAGAGGAAGACTGAGGATCTGCAACTTGTCTTCATCAAGGTGGGGGAGAGTGTCAAAAACTTCAAATTCCTATTCCTGCATATCTCTGAAGATATGTCCTAGTTCTAACACACTGATGCAATCATAAAGAAAGCCAATCAATGCCTTTGAAGATCAATGAGATTTAGTATGTCGACGAAATCTCTCTCCAACTCCTACACATGCATGGTAGAGAGCATACTGTCTGGTTGCATCATGGCAATTTGAATACCCAGGAACGATGAAGATTGCAAAAAGAGGTAAAAACTGCTCAGTCCATCATTGGTACTGACCTCCCCGCCTCTCTTTCAAAGGGACCGACAGGAATCACTGCCTCAAAAAGGTAGCTAGCTTCAACAGTGACCCAAACCACACTCTCATTTCACTCCTGCCATCAGCAAGAAAGGATAGGACCCTGAAAACTGACATCCAGGTTCAGTTGCAACTTCTTCCCAACAACCATCAGGCTATTAAACACTGCAACCTGTAACTAAGCTCTGAACTACACAGGCTTGGGGGGCATTGTTTTCATCTTTGCACTATTATTGTTTGCTTGTTTTTTCATATACTGAACTTTTTTGTTGTTTATTATGGTGTTTACAGAATACTTTGTTTATAATATCTGTTGTGGTGCTGCAAGAAAGAATGTTATTGTTCCGTTCCGGGACATATGACAATAAAAGACTCTTGCTCTTGACTGTAGCTCTGACTTCAACACCACAATCCCAAACAAAATCACCTCCAAATTCCTGGAATTAGGAGTCTGCACCCCACTCTGCAACTGAATCGTTGACTTCCTGACCCATAGACCGCAATCAGTCAAAATATCCTCAACAATAATTCTCAATATAAGTGCCTCATACAGACGTGTTCTCAGCCCCTGAGTGTACTCCCTATATGCTCACGTCTGTGTGGCCAAATTCTGCTTTCCAAAGTAATTCCATTTATAACTTTGCATATGATACTACGAGAGTGGGCTGGATCTTGAGCAAGATGAAGTACAGGAAAAAGATAGAGAGTTAGTAACACGGTATCAAGACAACATCTTCTCCATCAGTACAAAGGAGCTTGTTACTGACTCCAGGAAGCGAGGTGGTGTACACGTCCCAGTCATCATCAATGGTGCCAAAGTCAAGACGGTCGAGAGCTTTAAGTTCTCAGGTGTAAATATCACCAACAATTTATCTGGACCTACCACATTGAAGCTATGGCTCAAGAAAACTAGCAAACACCTCAACTGCTTCTGAAGTCTAAGGAAGTTGGACATGTCTCCATCGACTATTACCAACGTCTATAGTTGCATCGTGGAAAGCATCCTATTGAGATGCATCACAGCTTGAGATGCAACAGCTCTGCCTAAATCCACAAGAAATCATAGAGTGCACTCTGGAAAGCCTTTTTACATCAAGGCATTTAACTTTTCCTCTTAATTTCTCTTGCATTGACCTAACCGCTGCAATGCAAAACACATAGAAACATAGAAAACATAGAAAATAGGTGCAGGAGGAGGCCACGGCCCTTCGAGCCAGCACCGCCATTCATTGTGATCATGGCTGATCATCCACAATCAGTAACCTGTGCCTGCCTTCTCCCCATTTCCCTTGATTCCATTAGCCCCTAGAGCTCTATCTAACTCTCTTTTAAATTTATCCAGTGAATTGGCCTCCTGTGGCAGCAAATTCCACAAATTCACAACTGTCTGGGTGAAAAGGTTTCTTCTCACCTCAGTTTTAAATGATTTGGTTTACCTCTTAAAATAAAAGAGCAATTTTAATTTATATTAACAGTACAACTATCATGAAATATGCCTCTTACCCAGATAAAGAAGGACAGATTAGGCTATTAACCACATACCAAGTATAAGCAATTGAGAATTTGAAAGCACTCTATGGATATTCTCCTAATAGACATGGTACACTCAAGTGAGGTCAAGTGGATATGCTGATAAAAAGAAGAGAAGGTATTCATAAATATAGTGCCCTCAATAATGTTTGGAACAAAGACCCATCATTTATTTATTTGCTTCTGTACTCCACAATTTCAGATTTGTAATTAGGAAAAATCATGTGTGGTTAAAGTGCACATTGTCAGATTTTATTAAAGGCCATTTTTATATATTTTTGGTTTCACCATGCAGAAATTACAGCAGTGTTTATACATAGTCCCCTCATTTCAGGGCACCATAAATTTTGGGACACATGGCTTCAAAGGTATTTGTAATCGCTCAGGTGTGTTTAATTGTCTCCTTCATGCAGGTATAAGAGAGCTCTCAGCACCTAGTCTTTCCTCCAGTCTTTCCATCACCTTTGGAAACGTTTATTGCAGTTTATCAACATGAGGACCAAAGTTCTGGCAATTAAACTCAAATAAACCATTATGAGACAGAGAAACAAGAATAAATCTGTGAGACATTAGCCAAACCTTAGGCTTACCAAACCCAACTGTTTGGAACATCATTAAGAAGAAAGAGAGCACTGGTGAGCTTACTAATCGCTAAGGGACTGGCAGGCCAAGGAAGACCTCCACAGCTGATGACAGAAAAAATCTCTTTATAATAAAGAAAAATCCCCAAACACTTGTCCGACAGATCATAAACACTCTTCAGCAGTCAGGTGTGGATTTGTCAATGACCACTGTCCGCAGAAGACTTCATGAACAGAAATACAGAGATTACAATGCAAGATGCAAACCACTGGTTAGCCACAAAAATAGGATGGCCAGGTTACAGTTTGTCAAGAAGTACTTAAAAGAGCAACCACAGTTCTGGAAAAAGGTCTTGTGGACAGATGAGACAAAGATTACCTTATACCAGAGTAATGGCAAGAGCAAAGTATGGAGGAGAGAAGGAACTGCCCAAGATCCAAAGCATACCACCTCATCTGTAAAACACTGTGGTGGGGGTGTTGTGGCCTGGGCATGTATGGCTGCTGAAGGTACTGGCTCACTTATCTTCATTGATGATAATACAACAGCTGATGGTAGCATAATGAATTCTGAAATGTATAGACACATCCTATCTGCTCAAGTTCAAACAAATGCCTCAAAACTCATTGGCCGGTGCTTCATTCTACAGCATGACAATTATCCCAAACATACTGCTGAAGCAACAAAGGAGTTTTTCAAAGCAAAATGATGGTCAATTCTTGAGTGGCCAAGTCAATCACCCGATCTGAACCAAATTGAGCATGCCTTTTATATGCTGAATAAAAAACTGAAGGGGACTGCCCCCCAAAACAAGCATAAGCTAAAGATGGCTGCAATACAGGCCTCGCAGAGCATCACCAAACAAGACACCCAGCAATTGGTGATGTCCATGAATCGCAGACTTGAAGCAGTCATTGCATGCAAAGGGTATGCAACAAAATAATAAATATGCCTACTTTCATTTACATGATATTGCTGTGTCCCAAACATTATGGTGCCCTTAAATGGGGGGACTATGAATAAACACTGCTGTAATTTCTTAGTGGTGAAACCAAAATGAATAAAAATGGTCTTTATTAAAATCTGACAATGTGCACTTTAACCACATGTGATTATTTTCTATCACAAATCTCAAACTGTGGAGTACAGAGGCAAATAAATAAATGACGGGTCTTTGTCCCAAAACATTATGGAGGACACTGTATACCTGCACTCACAAGTATTATTCTGTTGCAGCACTTACAACAATAACAAATAAACCTAACCTTCAATGAGTGTCTGGATCACCTCCTTATGGCCCATCTCACAAGCCCGGAAAAGTGGTGTATGTTTCATCACGTCCATGGCATCTACCTGTGCCCCATATTCCAACAGCAGCTTCACTGTGCTGACATGACCTGCAAGAACTGCAGCATGCAGAGCTAGACGTGGAAAATAAAAACACCAAACATTTTCAAATGGAATTTCAACTTTTGATCAGGACCATATTGACAAATATACACAAATAAACCCTTCCAATTTAATTTCTTACATTTACAATGCACACTATATCTATTCATGGCCAATAAATACCATTAAGTACAGTTCTTAAAATACGTTGGGTATGTTTTCAAAGAAAAGTTAATGAGTCGATGTTAATTGTCCACTATCAATCAGCAGTCTTATGATCTTTAATGATTTATCTGCAGTTCATTGATAAGCTGAACATATAGAATAAGTAGAAACACACACACACATTCACAAAGCAAAATTCCATAGATGCTGGATATCTGAAATAAAACCATAAATTACCAAAAAACGCTTTGTAAGTCCTGCTGCATCCATGATGAAATAAATAAAACCAACATAAGTGGAGTTATCATGCCCTTAGTTTTCATGAAAGGTCACAGACCTGAAACATTACACACATTAATCTTACGGCAAATTCTGCCTGGCTTAATATTTCCAGCATTTTCATTTTTAATACAGGAAAGCATGACTTGTGGATCATGAAAAGAATTATCCATTTTAAGAAAGCTCTTTCAAAGAAGAGGGGAGGAGGGGAGGGGAAGGGAGGGGAGGAGGGGAATAGGGGGGGGAGGAGAGGGTGCTGCCCCAATGCAGGAGAGGTTTGGACCCAACAGGTCCACTTGGTCTAGTTGCAAATAAAACACAGGTGCTCCGCAAAACAGTCACCCACACTGCGTCTGGTCTCACCAATGTAAAGAAGACCACACCGTGTGCGGGACAAAGCTGGCGAGTGATAGGTTTATATACGTAAGTGGGAGATGGGAGGAGGGTGCCTGGTAGGTGGGTGATGTAAGAAACAAAGGCCACAGGTGAAAAGGAGACAAAAGGATGTCAGATAAGGTGAGGGGAGGGGGGAAATTAAACGTAAATCTAGCGATGTGGGCGGAAGGGATGTGGGGGGGATCTTTTAGAGAGAGAGATACAGCGTGGGAACGGGCCCTTTGGCTCACTGAGTCCGCTTCGACCAGCAATCACCCCATACACTAACACTATCCTACACTCTAGGGACAATTCTAGGGCGCCACGGTGGCGCAGCTGTAGAGTTGCTGCCTTACAGCGAACGCAGCGCCGGAGACTCAGGTTTGATCCTGACTATGTGTGCTGTCTGTACGGAGTTTGAACGTTCTCCCCGTGACCTGCATGAGTTTTCTCCGAGATCTTCGGTTTCCTCCCACACTCCAATGACTTACAGGTTTGTAGGTTAATTGGCTGGGCAAATGTAAAAATTGTCCCTAGTGGGTGTAGGATAGTGTTAATTTGCGGGGATCGCTGGGCGGCGCGGACCCGGTGGGCCGAAGGGCCTGCTTCTGCGCTGTATTTCTAACTCTAATTTACAATTTAACCAAAGCCAATTAACCTACAAACCTGTACGTCTTTGCAGTGTGGGAGGAAACTGGAGCACCCGATGAAAACCTACACGGTAACAGAGAGAATGCACAAAGTCCGTACAGACAGCATCCATGTTCAGGATCAAACCTGGGCTCTACCGCTATGCCTCTGCGACGTCCTGGGATAACAAAACCATTCCTGAACACTCTGACTGTTCTTCTGCAGATGCTTAAACATCATTCATCACCATTCCAACTAGGGCATCGATACCAAGAATGTTGGCCTGGGAGAGGACATCACACTCGATGTCAGTCTCTGAATGCGTCCCTGGGAACAGTTCGTAAATCACCAAGTCCTCTGTGACAGAGCTGTTTGGAATAAATCGTGACAGGGACTCTTGCAAACCTCTCCAGGCTCCCTTTGCAAAGCCATACTCTGTGAAGAGGTGGGCAACGGTCTCCTCTCCATAGCAGCCATTCCGAGGGCAGCGTGCACTGGTAATGTGGTTCCGGCGGGGCAGGAAGGATCTGACTGGGAGGGCTCTCCTCACCGCCAGCCAAGTCAGGTCTTGGTGCTTGTGGGTGTTCTGGCGATGAGGCATTTCGCCAGACAAGCTGGGCAGTCTGCTCTGGGAACCATGCCACAGGATCCATGGAGTCATTTCCCTGAAGTGCCTGCAGGACGTTCCGTGCTGACCACTGCCCGATGGACTTGTGGCCAAAGGTGTTGGTCCAGAAGAACCTTTCCACGAACGACAGATGGTGCGGCAATATCCAGCTGACTGGCACATTGCGTGGCATCTGCGCCAGGCCCATCCTTCGCAACACCGGGGACAGGTAGAACCTCAGCAGGTAGTGACACTTGGTGCCCACGTGCCTTGGTTCTATGCTTAGCCTGATGCAGCCACACACGAAGGTGACCATCAGAATGATTTGGACTGCACCACAGATATCGGTGTAGCGTAGTTGGATCCAATTCCTGATTCCCTCCCCAAGCCCATTTTGGAGAGCACGTCCCTCATGTACGTGTCGAAGGCCTTCTTCCGGTCCAAGCTGACCAGGCAGGCATCCACCTGTCTGCCTGCACGTAGGCAATGGTATCTCTCAGCAGCGCCAGGCTGTCTGAGATTTTCCTGCCAGGTACAGCACAGGTTTGGTCCGGGTGGATCACCTGTCTCAGAACAGACTTGACCCGGTTGACGATGGCCTTAGACAGGATCTTGTAATCAACATTCAACAAAGTGATGAGTCTCCAATTCCTTATATCATTCATTTCCTCCTTCTGCTTGTAGATTAGGGTGATGCTGTCCTTCCTCATAGAGTCTGACATGCTGCCGGCTAGAAGCATGTCATTGTACACTTCCAGCAGGTCCGGGCCCACCCAGTCAATCAGAGCCCAATACAACTCTGCCGGTAAGCCATCGCTTCCAGGAGTTTTACTGAGTCAACGGAACGGATGGAGACAATCAGCTCCTCCAGGGTCACTGGTTGGTCCAGACTCTCCTGCTTGCTGTCGTCCAAGACCTCCGTGATAGAGGACAGGAAGTTCTGGGAGGTGGTGCTGTCTGCGGCCTTTCTTTCATACAAATCCTTATAAAAGGATCTGCAGATCCTCAGCATGTCTGTCTGCAAGGATGTTACCAAGCCGTCCTCCTCCCTAGGCTGTTGATCACAGAGCTCCCCCTGTGAACCTTATGGAAGAAGAAGCGTGAGCACGTCTCATCCTGCTCCATGTGGTGGACCGGAAGATGATCTTGGAGGATTCGGAGGTAAAGAGCCGAGCTTGTCAGCCCTTCAATTCTCTAAGTTCCTCCCTCACATCCACCCCTCCCGACTGCAGAAGGAGCAGTTGCTGCAAATCTGTCTGGAGTTGACACAATTCCCTCTTACTCTGTCTTGCTCTCTGAACCCCTTTGGAGATGAAAAACTTCTTGATGTTCTCCTTGGTTGCTTTCCACCAGTGTGTCGGGGAGTTAAAGAGAGGCTTCACAGTTCTCCAACATGCGTAGTCCCTCTTTAGTTCCTCAATGTTCTCTGCAGTCAACAACTCCACATTTAACTTCCACATCCCTCTGCCCGCCTTCTGGTCCTCCTGTAGGTGACAGGAAGCCTGAAGGAAGCAGTGGTCAGAGAAGATCACCGGCGTGAGATCGGCGTGTCTACCATGACGGCCTTCGACATGAAGAGGAAGTCTGAACCGTCCGGTCTCGACCAGGTGAACCGCGGCTGGGACCCGCCTGCAGGGTCGCTGAAGGCGTCGCGCAGTTTTGCGTCTTTGACCGTCTCCATCAGGAGCTTGGAGGTGCTGTCCAGTCTTGGTCGGCACTGCCGGATCGTCCAGCCGCATCGATGATGCAGTTGAACTCACCGGCCAGAACGAGCGGCCGGGACATGGCCAGCAGCGGTGGGAGCTTCTGGAGAACGGCCAGTCGTTCAGTAGCCCCAGGTGCTGGGTGCTGGCTTCCTCAGGGAGGGGGCTGTTCTCTGGTTTAGCTGGGGTTGTTGTCGGAGGGGCCCTCCTTGTTCCAGCCTCTTCTGGGCGCACCGCCCCCTCCATCCCCTGTAGCTGGAGTACGTACGGTGCCCGAGTTCTTGCTCCTGGTCTCACGGAGCTGGGCCCGATTGGCCGCTGCACTGCTCCTGATCTCTTGGAGCTGGTGCCCATTGACCGTTGCAATGCTCCCGTTCTCCTGGAGCTGGGGGACAACAGGCGTGTCCTTTCCCTGTCCGTTCTCCTCCCCTGTTTTCTTCCTCTGCCTCCGTCGTCGGGTCCTCGATGTATGCCTCATCCTCCGACAAGGAGAGGTTGCTGGCGTTGATCTGGGAGAGGAAGGATATTCTTGCTATTGAGGGCGTGCAGCGTAGGTTTACTAGGTTAATTCCCGGAATGGGGGACTGTCATATGTTGAAAGACTGGAGCGACTAGGCTGGTATACACTGGAATTTAGAAGGATGAGAGGGGATCTTATCGAAACGTATAAGATTATTAAGGGGTTGGACACGTTAGAGGCAGGAAACATGTTCTCAATGTTGGGGGAGTCCAGAATAAGGGGCCACAGTTTAAGAATAAGGGGTAGGCCATTTAGAACGGAGATGAGGAAAAACGTTTTCAGTCAGGGAGTTGTGAATCTGTGGAATTCTCTGCCTCAGAAGGCAGTGGAGGCTAATTCTCTGAATGCATTCAAGAGAGAGCTAGATAGAGCTCTAAAGAATAGCGGAGTCAGTGGGTATGGGGAGAAGGCAGGAACGGGGTACTGATTGAGAATGATCAGCCATGATCACATTGAATGGCGGTGCTGGCTCGAAGGGCCGAATGGCCTCCTCCTGCACCTATTGTCTATTGTCTATTGTCTCTTTTCTTGGACTAGCCCTTTCCCTCCTGCCTCGGCTCTTTGGGCAGAGTCCTCTGGTGTTTCTTCCTTTTCACCACCACCCATGTGGTTGGGGGCTCGAGGTGGTCAGGCTGTCGTCACTCCTGTTCACCCTTTCTGGGGTCTTGGCAGTGGTGGGAGGCGTCTCGACCACCCTGGGGGTGTTGGCAGCAGTCCCTCTTGTCGCCTGTGCATGGGTGCAGGCTCGTTTCGGGCAGGCCCTGTAGAGGTGGCCTGCCTCCCCGCACAGGTTGCAGCTCTTGCTCTCCTTGCAGTCCTTCGTGTCGTGGCCTTCCAGCTTGCAGTTCTTGCAGACAACTGCCTTGCATTCGGCCGCCACGTGCCCATGTTTGTTGCATTTCCTGCACACCCTGGGTTGCCCCGCATAGGACATGTAGCCTTAGTTCCCTCCGATAGCGAACACCAAGGGAGGGTGGATGATGGCTCCCTTCCCGTCCACCCTCAGCTTCACCTTCATTTGCCGTTTTCTTGTCCAGATCCCGAGCAAGTCCTTCACATCCACACAGTCCCCTGCCCCTTCGACATAACGAGCAAGGAAGGTGAGGACATCCACGACGGGTACATGCGGGTTGAACACGTGCACCCTAATCATCCGTTCCTTCTTGGTGGGAAGGGTGAAGAGCGGCTGCACCTTCAGCAGCGACAGCGGAGCTTTGATCCCCTTCTCCCGGACGTCTTGAAGCATCTTCTGCCATCCCGCCGGGAACTTGAAGGTAACATCAAAGTAACCGTTACCCGGGAAGTCCTGGAGACCGTAAATGTCCTCGACCCGGAACTTGCAGGCCTCTAGCAGGATCTTCTTGGTGAAGCGGTCCCGTGAGAAGGGAGTTCCCTCACTGAGGTCCTTCACCGACACTCGCTAGGTATTGCGGATACCCTGTCTTCCCGCTCCATTTCCTGCCGCCGTCCCGCCTGGATAAGGGTGTTAGGTTGGTTATCCAACCAGCATGCATCCACCCCTAAGCCAGACTCCTGTTCACCGACGTGACCTCCAATTCAAACCGTCCTTGATCTACGATCCTCGTCCACAATCCTCATCCTCGACCCAACCAAGCTCAGATACAGATACTGCACTGATAAGAACAGGCTGCTGTTAGTGGATCATTAATACTTTGTCTTAGCCAAAAGGCCGAGAAGTGATATACCTTTATTGTGGACTATATTCCCACATTAGCCTTATCAGGTGCCTCAAACCCCCCAAAACTAGAGTCGAGGCAAGTCACCTCTAAACCCCAGGAACTCCTTAATATGAAGACTACTATCCTAAATGGGTATTTTCAAGTGAAATTGGCCTTCGGAGGTATTATGAAATGATTTATGTTTCATTAAAGCAGAATCTAAGGACTCTCACAGTTTACAGGCAGGAGTTTAATATCCACATCATGAGCACAATAGAAAATGCATGTCAGCATTATAGGGTGAGAAAAATTGACCATGGCAAATTGAAAAGACTATTTTATCACTTTTCCCTTTCTGAATGTTCGTGTGAAATATTAGATCCCAAGCCTTTAATTATACATCTTCTCAAAGGGTAGAGAGGGTAAATGTACCCCTTCCCATGACAAAATCATGTTGAGCCAAGATACATAAAAGACTGCACGCAGGCAAAAGTGTGTAACTCATATTTCAACCTATTTTATAGCATTTCTTTGGTTCATGAAATTTAATGGTCACATTTTTAATAGAGATTAAAGGTTTGGTAGAGTGATATAGAAGAAAAATGTTTTGATAGCGCATTGGGAAGTGTAAATACATCTATGAAGGAACCTAGCAATATTTTTTTGAGACGCCTTTTCTATTTGTCCACGCATTCAGTCTTTTATTGTCACTGTAAAGAACAAAACACCACAACCAATTGTTTAGCTGTGGATTCGTGTCAAATGTTCAACAGGCTCTGAAACTGCAAAGGGATAAAGAATTAGAAAAGTGATATCTTGCTGTTCAGAAGATTTGCTCATTCATGCCTTTTGCTGGCAAGTTCTGACCTTTCTGATCTCTCAATTGTGCTTAATGCTCCTCCACTTATGAAATGGTTATTGTTAATCTGTTAAACAAGTAACATATGGGATGCCCATAATGGCACAACAATAAAGAGCTGCTGTGTCAGCATGGCCTGCTTTTTTCCCAACATTGGTCTCTCTGATGTTGTTTGCTTGTTTCCCACTCCAAGTACACAAGTCGTCTTGTAATTCCAATTTTCAATGATGGAGTCACAGTGACCAGCAGGATTCTCGGGCCAGGCAAATACAAAAAGGGCTTTGTTTGAACAGCTAGCTCAACTACCGTCATGTCCAGTGACTGACGACAGCACTGGAGAGCAGTTTTTGCAAATGTGTTACTTGTTTCCGACACTAAGGAGGAGGAATTTCACTTTCACCATTAAGCTAGACAATGAAAAGCTTTCAGTGCTGTCAGTGTCTATGGATAGACAGATGGATTGAATTTCTTATGGCACAGTATTCATTTGTCACCATGGAGCTAAGCAATGCGAGACAACACTGGCAATGAACACACCCTGAGTTCAGTGCTGCAGCACTACTTATGCGAGAAGCTAAAGCCACAGTCTGCAGCAATCATGGCAGTGCCTGTGGTTACTAAAGGGGGCACCCTAACTCTTCTTTAATTCAACGTGCAAGCAGCCTAATGGCTTGAATGAGCCATGCTACTGAATAAAAACCTGATTATATATTTTACGAAATAGCTATTTGTTGTAGGTTTAGCACCCAGAACATGTACCACAAAATAATACTGGTTAAGGTTTCCTGATAGAAAACTGTGAACCCATCCTGTTGTATCCTTTTCTGGGCAATCCTATTTGTCTCCTGGTGATTTCCAAAAACACATCATAAGCTGGTGCTTTCTAACTTTAAATATTAGGTGATTTGCAATGATACACATTTGAGTGCTCCTGCATATTCTCTCCCTGTACATTATCCATACAGATGGTTATGGTTATCGACACAAAATGCTGGAGTAACTCAGCGGGACAGGCAGCATTTCTGGAGAGAAGGAATGGATGACCTTTCAGATCGAGACCCTTCTTCAGACCTGAGTCTCGACCTGAAACGTCACCCGTTCCTTCTCTCCCGAGATGCTGCCTAACCTGCTGAGTTACTCCAGCATTTTGTGAATAAACCCATTCCTTCTCTCCAGACCTGCTGCCTGTCCCGCTGAGTTACTCCAGCATTTTGTGTCTATCTTTGGTTTAAACCAGCATCTGCAGTTCCTTCATGCACACGATTATCGTTATAGTTCCATAACTAATAATATTTGTGGCTCGAATACAAGCTGCTGCATATCTCCCTCAAATGATCTTTTCATTTTCTGTGTAGTTATAGGCTTCATTTGTTTCCCTTCACTTGAGAGACGGAGTGTGTCTTCCTCTATGGAAGGTAGGATTTGAATTTCCGCAAATATTCCTCTTGTAGTCTGCTGTAACTTGGAGCTGCAGAAACCCCATTTTTTCACAACATGATTACTGCATATCAGCGGGACACAGTCCATTGAAATTTATCTTCATGGCTGTTTCAAGTTTACATAGGTGTATGCAGGGACATTTCTCTGTACCTCAGTTTCTTTCAAGAAGTGTAGTTCTTTTACTTATGTTCACATCTATATCCTAAAACCCTTGTTTGTTATCTTGTTTGTGACTGAACTTCAGCCAAAACGGTACACGATAGCACGACAATTTTAGCCCCACCTTACTCACCATTGTCACTTTAGTGATAATGCAAGTAGTTTTATTGAAATCGGTGTTATATTTTTTAAGTTATTCACATTTTAAAGTTTAAAAGGAGGGGGAAGAGGGAGGGGAGAAGGGGAAAAGGCAGAGGGGAGGGGGGTTGAGGAGAGAGGGGGGGGAGGACAGGGTGCTGCACCAATGCAGGAGAGGTTTGGGCCCAACGGGTCCACTTTGTCTAGTTTCTTCTATTTCTCGTCTCAAAATACCCCTCTGCCTATTAGGGGGATATGTACTGCATTGCATCTTGCCACAACCAAGAACCGCTCATACATTTAACTCTAACCATGCATAAATTGTATTAAAAATTACGTGCCGGTATTTCATTTTGTACCCTTATTCCATGGGCATGTAAATTGCCTGGTTATTCTGAAGGTCACATCCTTCACTCTAAACTCCACACACATATTCATGGACTGATTATTTTTCCCAAGGTTTAGAATCCTCGGGTTATAATGTGTGCAGTTATGCGTCCCAAGCAGGTTTTTTTTACGTGAAATGATAACAATAACTTAACTTTATGCAGTACGTTTCGTGTAAAATCATTTGAAGGAGAGATGAAATTAAACTGAGATCGAAGGAATAAAAGTCAAGCCATAATTTTTTTTGTGGGAAGAATGGGTACTGGAAAAATATTTTGAAAGGTAGAGTGATAAATGAAGATCTGGAAATATTTAGAATATTATATCCAGTAGGAAACTGCAAGACACGCAAGGGAACCGCCAGTGATGCCGAGATGATTTCCAGGCTCAGGAATAAGGAGGAAGTTTGTTCCGGGAGATACAGAATGAAGGTGATACAAAATTCAGAGGAATGGTGATTTGAGCCGGAGTGCAGACACAACGAAACTTTTAAATTTAGTTAACAGACTAATAGAGAATCAAGCCAGGTCAATTTGGCTTAGAGTGCAGAGTAAGCAGGAGGATTTAGCACACAACCAGATATAGCAAAATACTCACCAAATTGAAGAGAAGCTAGGTATTGGAAAAAACTAATGGGAGACAAGGACACAATGGCATAAATGAAATGGCTGCTGAAATAGTAGAGGCCACAGGATAAAACTATTCAAAGCTCGCCAAGTTTTGGGATGATACTTGTGGAATGAAAAGCTGCAAATGTGACTCTCTTGTCAAAATGGAAATAAATAGCTTGTAACCTTTGTCCTGTTAACTTAATTTCTGTGGTTGGCAAAATGCTAGTGTTTATATTCATAGACAAAATGGCGAGTCATTTAGAGAAGCTTAATGCAAGCAAACGACGTCAACATGCTCAAAGAACGAAAAATCATATTTGATAAATGTTCTAAAATTCTACAAGGATATATCAAGCAGAGTTTATAGAGGGGAACTGTAGATGTGGCATATTTTAGATTTCCAGAAAACATTTGATAAGGTGAAAAATAAAAGGCTGATGTGCAAGATAATCTCAGAGTATTGCATGAAGTATGTTTACATAAATTGATGAATAAATGTCACAGAGGAGTCCGAATAAATGGCTGTTTTTCAAGCAAAAGGAATGCAACTAATGGAATGCCCCAAGGATCAGTTCTTGGCTTTCAGTTATTTACGATATATATTAATGACATGGAGGAGGGAACAGAGTGTGAGACATCCAGGTTTTCGGATGTCACAAAAATGGATGGGAGGGAATCAACATTTCTGGAACAATTAATATGCTGAGTGAAAATTTGGAAAATGGGGGGGAAAGTGGGGAAATGTGAGGTCATGATCTTCTGCGGATGGAATCAAAAGGCACATTTTTATTGAAACGGAGTGATAGCAAATAAGTAAATTAAAGTGGAATCAAGTTGTTGTTGTGCATGAAACATAAAAGCTGGCAAGCAGGTGCAGAAAGCAATTAAGACAAATCACAAATTGTCCTTTTTTGTTTGGATTTTGAAATAATTAAATAGAGAAGTATTGTTCCAAATGTACAGAAAGTTTGTGTAAATTGGACCACTCAAGGTGTAAGATTTTGGTTCTCTTATTTAAGAAAGAATATACAAGAATTGTTGGTATAGCCAGAAGAAATATACAAAGTGTGCTGGTGGTGCAGCATGTTTTAATAAAGATTGTCTAATATTTCCATTAATTTAACGGTGTCAGTTGAAAAAAATAGGTTTTGGTCCGAAGAAGGCTGTAAACCCAGGCCATGTAATTATTTATGCCCATAGTTATTGAGGTAAAAACTGCACCCATGTGATTCTGGCAGTTTTGGAAAAAGGCTGATATTTTTCCCAAAAATAACAGTGATAACGCATCAATTATATTTCATTAATTTAAGGCACTTTGAGTCATACTGAAAGTGAAAAGTTGCATGAAAAAATGTAAATCCATCTTCAAAGTATGAGAAAAGTAATACAAAGGCCTTGTGGAGCACTAACTTCAGTTATTACCTATAGGGATACCAATCTTTCCCTTATTGCAAGTCTCGGAACTTGCACCTACTTTTTCAGGAAAGAAAGAAAAGAATCCTGAGTATTTTGTTCAAATGCTAACTTTACCACATGCCAATCCATTAAAAAGCAACCAACCAAAAGATCTCAACCTGGTAAAGCTACAAATATGGAATATTGTGTAAAAGGGAGCTATGCATTTCCACAACAGATAATGGTATATCAGTTCTATAGTGCACTGATTTCTAGTCAAACTCAACAAAAAGCTGTTTGGAGGCTGTTTGTTCTATACCTACTGATTCCCTAAGTCCTTCCATTGTGCACAAAGCAGAATGCAATGAAATATTGTTCACTTGCTTAAATGAGTACAAGTACAGCAACATAAAAAACACCCTACATCATCCAGAACAAAACAATTTGCTGAACTGGTACCTCATCACTACATTAGATATTTATTATTTCTGTCACCCACATGTCATGGCTACAGTGTGCAGCATCTACATGATATGCTGCAGCAACTCAACAAGGATTCGTCATCATCTCTATATCAAATCCTGGAATCCCTACCCAACAGCAGAGTAGGCATCTCTTCAACACATGGACTGCATTACCACTTTCCAATGGATAACTGTGGTGGGTATTACCCGAGATAACCATCTCTCCAACAAAAAGGTAACATCATTTGTTGCATTAATTATGCTATCCAGAGTACAAAATAATCCGCCAATATTAATTGGAAGACTGACCTGTTCCACCATATTTATCTGCCATGTTGATGTCAATGTCTGATTTAACTCTTAGCATGGTTTGGAGCACATCGTCACTGCCTTTCCCAGCAGCCCACATAAATGCAGTGCGCCCTTCCAAATCTGGGTCATCTTTCACAGATGGATGGTTCAAGAATACTTCGACGGTCTCCTACACAACAAAGTAGTTGAAATCAGTTCATATAATTTGCATACAATATATTAAAAATCTATCTTTCACCAATCCATCACTTATCACTGTCTTGATTTTGTTTCAGACATTTACTGGCAATGATTTGCTGTTGCCATTCGCAGTTTATCCAGATATATCTTCTTGTTTCTTTTCTTGCTCAGTTGCCTTTCACCATGATCCCTCTGTTCATTTAATCTCTTGTACATTCCAGTAATAGATGCTTGTTATTCTCCTCCCAGTTCTGTTTCCCCTCAATACTAACCTGTTACAGCTCCAGATTTTCTGATGTAACTGGTTTGCTCCCCACAAATACTGCTTCTACTGATTTCCTGAACCAGCATTTTTATTTTTATTCCCGATTTCCAGCATCCCCAGCATTTTACTCATACTTTCACATTGTATCACATATGAACGATCCATCTATTTTTTTGAAGCCCCAGAAAATCATTGTACTCTAATTATTTTGTCAAAACTCCACTGTAAATTTGTGAAGTAAATCACACACAAAAGCAAAAACCCTTCAAAACAACTCAGCTCTGCTTAGTTTTACACAAAATGTAGAAGTCAATTAACACAGACCCTCCACAATGCATTTAACTCCAAGGAAAAAGATTCCAAAATCCTTGCTAAACCTCCCCATCAACATCCCCTCCCCCAACAAAAGGAAAATACAAAAAAAATCTTTTTAATTTTACCCACCGTACCAATTACCTTTTTAGACAATACAATACAATACAATACAATATATCTTTATTGTCATTGTACCCATTGTACCCAGGGGTACAACAAGACTTTAGTCATTTATTTTATGAATAAATATAAATATAGAAAAAACAATTGTGTCCCCCTTTTTCTGCCAAGGTGATACCTTTGAGAATATTCCTTAGCAATTATCCATTTTTGTGAAGATTCTCTGTGTAAATGTTTCAAAAAATAAAATATGCGGCGCTAATAACTAGTAACTACGGTCTAACCGATTAAAAGAACAATTGCCACAAATTATTGTTGTCACACAGGTCAAAACCAGTTATTACCCTAGTGTGCAATCATTACTACAAGTTATTCACACTCACGTTCTTATGTTTATTATTCGTAACCACTCTTTAGATCTTCTAAACTTTGCTGGCATTTATTAAAGGATGCAAATCCCAGCTATTTATTATCTATTTACTATTATTTATTAAACTGCTACATCTTCCCTGTTCTTGCACACGAGAAAAAATTACCACGAGTACTTCTCAGGAGAGCTGGGAAATAATCAAATCAAAGGGAAATGTGGCAAGGGAGGAATGTGAGGTGAAGAGATAAATATGAGAATGGTGAGGATGAAAGGAAGAAAGAGGGAACGCAAGGGACTGGCTGTGGGATAGGGAAAGAAGGGACTAGTACAATGGAAATGTGGAAGAGATAAAAGGACAAGGAGAAGAATACTGAGTGAAATCTGAAAGGATGAATGAGAATAAGTGTGGCCCAGTAGTGCAGGTGATATAGCTGCTGCCTCACAGCTCTAGAGCCCCAGGTTCAAGTTTGACCTCTGCTGCTGTCTATGAGCAGTTTGCATATTCACTCTGTGACCATGTGGGTTCCATCCAGGTGCTCTAGTTTCTACACATATCCCAGTTCAATTGGTCAATTGTAAATCACAACTTGTGTAATTGAGCAGCAGAATCTGTAAGGGGTTAATGGGAATATGGGGGGGGGGATGAAAATGTTATATATATATATATATATATATGTAGGATTAGTGGAAAAAATAGGTACTTAATGGTTGGTGCAGACTTGGTGGACCAAAGGACCGTTTCTGTGTTGAATGATTCTTATGGATAATGGTGGCATGAGAAAGCAAGGGAACTAGAAAGGGTAATAAATGGCGGAGAAATTCCTGGCATGTTGCCAATTTATACCTCTGATTGGCTGTTATCAAATGATTTTGCCTCGTGGGGTGAGGCATCTAGTAGGGAAATGGCAGTCAGACTTTCAGACACTGGTTGAAATGAGGCTGTTAGAATCCTTGAGCCAGATTTTACTGTAATTTTTCAATTATTTGGGTGGCTGGATTAAAAGTAGACTTACTTATTACCGTTATGGTAAGGGCATGATTCCAGTTTCATGTAGTTGCCAGAGCTCTTTTGATATCATCCCTAACCTGGATTTTTAGTTGTACTGTACAAGGGATGGTTCCCACTGATTGTCGCCAGATGCTTGCGCCCTTTTCAGGACGGACGATGACAGTGACGTAACATTTGAATGATGGACACGAAAAAAGAAGTTTCAAATTCCTCCTTTTTTTAGATGTTTCATCCTGCATGGCTCTTTATTTTTATTTTTTAAACCACACGTGGGCTTTTCAATATTTTTTAAACCTGGTCAAAAAATATACTCCACAAAAATTGGATTGGACAAGATTGTATAGCAGGAGCTGTAAAGGTAGACAAGAGAATTTCATTGTGGATCTAAAGTAGTAACAGGAAATTATTCTTCTAATACTTCAATGCTGTCCTCAACTGTGACACTATTCTTTACATTGAGTGGTCTCGACTCCATTCAACAGAAGTCCTTATGGTCTCACACTGCCATTGTTCTTGACTGAAAAGCAGTTAAAAAAAGCCACGTGCTAACTCAAAATTGAGGCCTCCAGAATAGACAGTATCCCTTCTGAAGTTCTGAAACCTGTTGTGAGGAGCTTTATTCATAATGTTACCACCTCAGAAAATCATAATCGGCTTCATGAAAGATGACACATCAGACTGTGGTAATCACATACGTCATAGAATATAGAGCATCAAGTACAAGACCAGGTCCTAAAGCCCACCATGTCTGCACTAACCAGGATGCCATTTTAAACTAATCATATCTGCCTACACATGGTCTAAATCCTGCCATCCCCTGACTGTTCATGTGCTTGTCTAAATGCCCCTTGAATGTAGTCGTCGTATGTACTTCCACCACTTCCCCTGGTAGCACCTTCCAGGCACCTACTGGTCTCTGCATTAAAAAAAATTGCCTTACAAATCTCATTTATACTTTCACTTCTCAAGTTAAATCAAGTATTACCCTCTAGCATTTAACATTTTCACACTGAAAGACTCTGATTATCTACACCTCATAATTTTATATACTTCTATCATAATAATAATAATAATAATAATATATTTATTTTATATAGCGCCTTAACACATGCACAAAGCGCTTTACAAATACAATTAACATAGAAACAAACAGACAAACTATCCTGACGGAAAAGCGGCGAATAATCAACGCCAGCGTCCTCTCACGTCAGGGTCCAGCAGTAGACATTAAAGAACACAAGACACACAGATACAATTTTTTACACAAAACAGCCATCACAGTGATTGCTCTAGGCATACCCTCACTGTGATGGAAGGCAAAGTCTTATCTCCTCCTCGTTCTTCATGTCGCCCCTTAGCCTCCAATGCTGCAGAGAAAACAATCCAAGTTGGTCCAATTTCTCCACCGCTCTTTGAGCCAGGCAGTATTCTGATGAACTTCTTTTGCACCCTCTCCAAAGCCTTTGCATCCTTCCTATAATGAGATGACCCGAACTGCACACAATGCCTCAAATGTGGTCTAACTAGTTTTATACAGCTGCAACATGACTTCCTAAATTTTCAACTCAAAGCCCTGATCAATAAAGGCAAGTATTCTGTACAACCTCTTTCCCACCCTATCCACTTGCACGGCCACTTTCAGGAAGAAATGCATTTGCGTTCCAAGACCTTCCTCCTGCCATTCACTGTATATTTTCCTCTTCCATTTGAATGCCCAAAGTTCAACATCTCGCAGTTGTCTGGATTAAACTCCATCTGCCATTTCTCTGCCAGATTTCCAAATGATCTGTCTCAGGCTGTATCATTTGACAGCTTTCCTCGCTTTCCACAATTCCACCAACTTGTGTGACATCTACAAACTTACTAATCAGCCAAACCTGCCTTTTCAGCCAAATCATTTAGGTATATTTAGGACTGTCGTATGTTGAAAGGCTGGAGCAATTAGGCTTGTATACACTGGAATTTAGAAGGATGAGGGGGGATCTTATTGAAACATATAAGATAATTAGGGGATTGGACACAGTAGAGACAGGAAACATGTTCCCTATGTTGGGGGAGTCCAGAACAAGGGGCCACAGTTTAAGAATAAGGGGTAGGCCATTTAGAATGGAGATGAGGAAGAACTTTTTCAGTCAGAGAGTGGTGAAGGTGTGGAATTCTCTGCTTCAGAAGGCAGTGGAGGCCAGTTCGTTGGATGCTTTCAAGAGAGAGCTGGATAGAGCTCTTAAGGATAGCGGAGTGAGGGGGTATGGGGAGAAGGCAGGAACGGGGTACTGATTGAGAGTGATCAGCCATGATCGCATTGAATGGCGGTGCTGGCTCGAAGGGCTGAATGGCCTACTCCTGCACCTATTGTCTATTGTCTATTGTCTATTATATCACAGTCCTAGCACTGATCCCTGCAGAACACCACTAATCACAGACTTCCAGTCCGAATAACTCCCCTCCATCACCACCCTCTGACCTCTATGGCAAAGCCACTTTTGAAAGTAATCTACCCAGTCTACATAGATCCTACGTGCCTTAATCTTCTGGATCAGCCTGTCACGAGGGACCATATTGAAAGCTTTATTGAAGTACAGCTAGATAACATCCATTCCCCTCCATCATTAATCATCTTCATCAAGATTTCACCAGAACAAAGTCATGCTTACTATTCCTAATAAGCCCATGCTTTTCTCAATGTGAGTAAATCCCATATATAGCTTTCTTCTCCAATAATTTCCCCACCACTGATGGAGGGCTGATGGTTAAACAAGATTCAAAGATCTCTGTCAAGGCTTCCCTCTTCCCTCTTGCCTCTTTCAGGCACTGGAAATGTATCTCTCTTAATGTTCTTCAAAAGACCTACTACCTTTTTTGCAAGCAACATGCCCTAGAGTAACAGTGTACCCCTTTCCGACCTTGCCTCACTCTGTGTGCTTCTCCTTGGTGAATAATGATGCAAAATACTCGCCCATTTCTTATGGCTCCAGGCATAAATGACCATCTTTGGCCTCGTGTGGTCCTACCCTTGTTTTTAATGTAGGTATAATGAAGGTACAAATGCCTTGGGATCCAGCGGGGGGAGGGGGTGGGGGGAGGGGTGGTGTCGAGAGCGTGGGTGGCCCGTCGAGAGCTGCCCAGTGGGGGGCCAACAAGAACGAAGGGGGAACCGGCGGGGGACCATCTGCTGCCAAGTGCTGCGGGAGGAAAGGATAGGACTGTTCGGTGAACTTTTGCAACTTTCTCAGAAACATGGCAACACTTGTACGCAACCTAGGTGAGATCTGCTATAAGATTTTACTGGGTTGTATGCAAAACAAAGCATTTCACTGCACCAAGGTACATGTGACAATAAAGTATCATTGATCGATTAATTGCCTTCTGTCCTTAGTGTGTGGGATAGCACTAGCGTATGGGTGATTGCGGTTGTGTGCTGGGCCGAATGGCCTGGTTCCACCCTGCAACCCTGAACTAAACTAAACATGCAACTGAGAATCTCAAGTCCAGACATTGAGAGTCCACGGAAGATAAGTCTGAGTAGAGGAAGGAGTGCACTAAGCTGTCCAGCACCTCGAGCCTCATCTGTGGAGGACCTGAAGTTCTCACATCAGCCTCATTAATCATATCAGAATTTACAGAACTAGGGTGAAGCAAGTGATCCTGAATCCCAAGGGACTAGCTAGAGTTAGAATAAGGAATATTTGGTGGATCCGATCTATGGCATGGCATCACAGAGTTTAATCAATACGACAAAGATGATATTGAATTAAGACGACAGATTAGAGAAGCACACACTGATGTACTAAAATCACATTTGTTCTTGTTAGATCTTGTCTTGAATATAAAGTACAATGTTAATCACTAAACCAAAAGAATTAAAGTCACGGATGTATGTAGCAAAACACTACAAACTCTATAATCAGACACATTAGTTCAAACAGAAAATTAGCAGAATACTGTAAACATAGCACGCTGAAGGCAAGAACTTAAATAAATATATATGCCAACCTTACTGATACCCTTGCAGTTGCATCAGTTAACAGCTTATCTTTAAAGAATATACCTAATTTTGCACATGAATGTGCCTAATGTGCCCCAGGATTCTGGAGGTTTTCTTCTACCTCGAGAAGCTGAACATAGAATGGGAGAGCAGCCATCTTGCTAGAGAAAAAAATCAACTTTAAAAAAACGGTGGGAAAAAGTGAAAGAGTGGTGTTTTTTTCTTTGAGTTCAATTTGTTACTCATCGAGGAGGCGGGACCTAGATCGACGCAGGCGTCCGATTGGCTGAGGTAAGAGACAGAGTACAGAATAAAAAGAAAGCAAGGTCCAGCACAGCGGCCTATTCACAAAATGCTGGAGTAACTCAGCAGGTCAGGCAGCATCTCGGGAGAGAAGGAATGGGTAACGTTTCGGGTCGAGACCCTTCTTCAGACTGATGTCAGGGGTGGGACAAAGGAAGGATATAGGTGGAGACAGGAAGATAGAGGGAGCTCTGGGAAGGAGGAGGGGAAGGGAGGGACAGAGGAGCTATCTGAAGTTGGAGAAGTCGACGTTCATACCACCAGGCTGCAAACTGCCCAGGCGAAATATGAGGTGCTGCTCCTCCAATTTCCGGCGGGCCTCACTATGGCACTGGAGGAGGCCCATGACAGAGAGGTCAGACTGGGAATGGGAGGGGGAGTTAAAGTGCTGGGCCACCGGGAGATCAGTTGCGTTAATGCGGACCGAGCGCAGGTGTTCAGCGAAGCGATCGCCGAGCCTGCGCTTGGTTTCGCCGATATAGATCAGTTGACATCTAGAGCAGCGGATGCAATAGATGAGGTTGGAGGAGGTGCAGGTGAACCTCTGTCTCACCTGGAAAGAATGTTTGGGTCCTTTGATGGAGTTGAGGGGGGAGGTAAAGGGACAGGTGTTGCATCTCGTGCGGTTGCAAGGGAAAGTGCCCGGGGTTAGGGTGGTTTGGGTAGGAAGGGACGAGTGGACCAGGGAGTTGCGGAGGGAACGGTCTCTGCGGAACGCAGAGAGGGGAGGGGATGGGAAGATATGGCCAATGGTGGGGTCCTGTTGTAGGTGACGGAAATGTTGGTGGATGATATGTTGGATCCGCTGGCTGGTGGGGTGGAAGGTGAGAACGAGGGGGATCCTGTCCTTGTTGCGAGTGGGGGGATGGGGAGCAAGAGCGGAGCTGCGGGATGTAGAACAGACCCTAGTGAGATCCTCATCTATAATGGAGGAGGGGAAGCCCCGTTTTCTGAAAAACGAGGACATCTCGGAAGCCCTAGTCTGAAACACCTCATCCCGGGTGCAGATGCGGCGTAGACGGAGGAATTGGGAGTAGGGGATAGACTTTTTGCAGGGGACCGGGTGGGAAGAAGTGTAGTCCAGATAGCTGTGCGAGTCGGTGGGCTTGTAATAAATGTCCGTCACTAGTTTTTCTCCTGTGATGGAGATGGTGAGGTCCAGAAACGGGAGGGAGATGTCAGAGATAGTCCAGGTATATTTAAGGGCAGGATGGAAATTGGAGGTGAAGTGTATAAAGTCAGTGAGTTCTGCATGGGTGTAAGAGGTAGCACCAATGCAGTCGTCGATGTAGCGGAGGTAGAGTTCGGGGATGGGGCCAGTGTACGTCTGGAACAGGGATTGTTCGACGTACCCGACAAAGAGGCAGGCGTAGCTAGGGCCCATGCGAGTGCCCATAGCTACGCCTCTGGTTTGGAGGAAGTGGGAGGAGTCAAAGGAGAGGTTATTGAGGGTAAGAACCAGCTCTGCTAGGCGGAGGAGAGTGTTGGTCGATGGGGATTGGCTGGTTCTACGGTCGAGGAAGAAACGGAGGGCTTCGAGACCATCCTTGTGGGGGATGGAAGTGTAGAGTGACTGGACATCCATGGTGAAAATGAGGGAGTGGGGGCCTGGGAACCGGAAGTTATCCAGGAGATGGAGATCGTGTGAGGTGTCTTGGACGTAGGTGGGGAGGGATTTGACCAGGGGGGATAGGATGGAGTCGAGGTAGGTAGAGATAAGTTCGGTGGGGCATGAGCAGGCAGAGACAATGGGTCTGCCGGGACAATTGTGTTTGTGGATTTTGGGTAGGAGGTAGAATCGGGCAGTGCGGGGCTGGGGAACTATGAGATTGGAGGCACTGAGGGATAGTTCGCCGGAGTTGGTGAGGTCGGTGATGGTGCTGCTGATGAAGGTCTGGTGTTTATCGGTGGGGTCATGGTCCAGGGATAGGTAGGAAGAGGTGTCTGATAGTTGTCGTCTGGCCTCGGTGCGGTAGAGGTCAGCACGCCAGACTACCACAGCCCCTCCCTTGTCAGCGGGTTTAATTATTAAGTCCGGGTTGTTGCGGAGTGAGTTGAGGGCTGCACGTTCAGGAGGGGAGAGGTTGGAGTTAGTCAGGGGAGTGGAAAATTTGAGGCGGCCGATGTCACGCCGGCAGTTTGAAATAAAAAGTTCTAGTGAGGGTACTAGGCCATACTGGGGGGTAAAAGTGGAGGGGGTCCGTTGGAGACGGGAGAAGGGGTCATCAGTGCGGGGTCGGGACTCCTTGCCATGGTAAAAGGCTCGGAGGCGGAGGCGGCGGAAGAAGAGCTCCACGTCATGGCGGACGCGGAACTCGTTGATGTGGGGGCGGAGGGGATCAAAGGTAAGGCCTCTGCTGAGGACCGACCGTTCGGTGTCTGAAAGGGGGAGGTCAGAGGGGATGGTGAACACCCGGCAATGGTGGGGGTTGGGGTCGGATGGAGGCAGGGGGGCAGGTGGAGGGGATGTATGGTGGGGGAGTGGTGGGTTAGCTGGGTAGAGGGGGGCATGAGAACCGATGTGGGGAGTACTGGGGGTCGCCTGGCTGGAGGGGGAAGGGGGAGACCCAGTGGAACCCCTGCTGCAGTTACCTGTAGTAGAGGGTGGGCAGTAGGACCCAGCAGTGCTGAGGGGCTCTGCCTGGTGGGGGCTGTGGGCCCAGCGCGGTGTGTGTGGTCCAGGTGGAGCTGCAGCCTGTTGTTGGTCCCGGGGGCCGGGTACAGCGACGGCTGTGACCTGTTGCTGGGCGGTGGAGTGGCGCGGGTCAGCACGGTCGCTGGGGGAGGCCCGCGGGGACCTGGAGTCCGGGTAAGTGACGGTCGGCTCGGTCAGCGGATGGCCGGGGAGGGCGTGGGCGGCGGTGAAGGGGTCGGGAAGGTCGGCGGCAGCGGTGAAGGGGTCGGGAAGGACGTGGGCGGCAGTGGCGGTGCAGAGGCCTCGCTCGTCGGCGGCAACGGCCCCGGGGAGGCGGTGGAGGTCGGCGGCGGCAGCCTCAGGTGAGTCTCGGCAATCAGCGGCCCCGGGGAGGCGGTGGAGGTCGTCGTCTGCGGCAGCGGCCCAGGGGAGGCGGTGGTCGGCGTCGGCGGCAGCGGCCCCGGGGAGGCGGTGGAGGTCGGCGTCGGCAGCCCCGGGGAGGCGGTGGAGGTCGGCGTCGGCGGCAGCGGCCCCGGGGAGGCGGTGGAGGTCGGCGTCCCCGGGGAGGCGGTGGGTGGTGATGGCCTCAGGTAGGCCTCGGCAGTCGGCGGCCCCAGGGAGGCGGTGAGGAGCGGTACTGCACCTGGTGGCAGTAATGGCGCCGCGGGCCTCTGCCTCGTGGTGTGCCGGCCGGCAGTGCGGAGCAGCGGTGGAGTTGCGGGCCTGCGGGCGGTCGAGTCGCTGCCGAGGAGTGTCGGTGGAGGCATCCGTCTGGAGGCGGGATAGTTTGCGAGCCTTGGTGGAGTCCAGGTAGGTGAAGAATCGAGTGTTGAGGGCGTGGATCCGGCGTAGGATGAAGTATAGTTGGGGCCCGTTGCAGGTGTGGGTGAATGAGGCCCGGAGCTGTGGGAGAGTCAGAGAGAGGGCCTTCTGGTGCCTGCGCATCCCAGCCAGGGTACAACGCAGGGCACGGAACAAAAACTGTTCAGAGAAGTGGCAGATGCTCTGTTGGAGACGGTAGTCCGGGTTGGGTCCGAATTGGGAGGTCTGGAAACGGAGCTGGAAACCACGAGGCAGAAGATGGAGGCGCAGGCCGTGGCTGTGGTAGCGAGTCTGGGTCAAGATGTGGTCGTAGAGTAGGAGGGCAGGAGAAATCACAGAGGGGGAGCAGCGAGAGATCATGTTGCTAAACTCTCGTCGAAGAGAGGAGGAGAACTTCTTCAAAGTGGACATACCTCGAAGAGAAATCGCAGTGGAGCAACCAGTAGTATAAGAAAATAACTGCAGATGCTGGTACAAATCGATTTATTCACAAAATGCTGGACTTTATACACTTTATACACTTCACCTCCAATTTCCATCCTGCCCTTAAATATACCTGGACTATCTCTGACATCTCCCTCCCGTTTCTGGACCTCACCATCTCCATCACAGGAGAAAAACTAGTGACGGACATTTATTACAAGCCCACCGACTCGCACAGCTATCTGG
This sequence comes from Rhinoraja longicauda, assembly GCF_053455715.1. Taxonomy (NCBI): domain Eukaryota; kingdom Metazoa; phylum Chordata; class Chondrichthyes; order Rajiformes; family Arhynchobatidae; genus Rhinoraja; species Rhinoraja longicauda. Next base: position 90,147,223 of record NC_135954.1, read on the forward strand.
ACTACACTTCTTCCCACCCGGTCCCCTGCAAAAAGTCTATCCCCTACTCCCAATTCCTCCGTCTACGGCGCATCTGCGCCCGGGATGAGGTGTTTCAGACTAGGGCTTCCGAGATGTCCTCGTTTTTCAGAAAACGGGGCTTCCCCTCCTCCATTATAGATGAGGCTCTCACTAGGGTCTCTTCTACATCCCGCAGCTCCGCTCTTGCTCCCCATCCCCCCACTCGCAACAAGGACAGGATCCCCCTCGTTCTCACCTTCCACCCCACCAGCCAGCGGATCCAACATATCATCCACCAACATTTCCGTCACCTACAACAGGACCCCACCACTGGCCATATCTTCCCATCCCCTCCCCTCTCTGCGTTCCGCAGAGACCGTTCCCTCCGCAACTCCCTGGTCCACTCGTCCCTTCCTACCCAAACCACCCTAACCCCGGGCACTTTCCCTTGCAACCGCATGAGATGCAACACCTGTCCCTTTACCTCCCCCCTCAACTCCATCAAAGGACCCAAACATTCTTTCCAGGTGAGACAGAGGTTCACCTGCACCTCCTCCAACCTCATCTATTGCATCCGCTGCTCTAGATGTCAACTGATCTATATCGGCGAAACCAAGCGCAGGCTCGGCGATCGCTTCGCTGAACACCTGCGCTCGGTCCGCATTAACGCAACTGATCTCCCGGTGGCCCAGCACTTTAACTCCCCCTCCCATTCCCAGTCTGACCTCTCTGTCATGGGCCTCCTCCAGTGCCATAGTGAGGCCCGCCGGAAATTGGAGGAGCAGCACCTCATATTTCGCCTGGGCAGTTTGCAGCCTGGTGGTATGAACGTCGACTTCTCCAACTTCAGATAGCTCCTCTGTCCCTCCCTTCCCCTCCTCCTTCCCAGAGCTCCCTCTATCTTCCTGTCTCCACCTATATCCTTCCTTTGTCCCACCCCCGACATCAGTCTGAAGAAGGGTCTCGACCCGAAACGTCACCCATTCCTTCTCTCCCGAGATGCTGCCTGACCTGCTGAGTTACTCCAGCATTTTGTGAATAAATCGATTTGTACCAGCATCTGCAGTTATTTTCTTATACCAGCACAGCTGCCTGTTGGGAGCAGCCATGTTGAGGTGGTGCAAAATTGAGGCTTTGGCTCAAGAGACTTCAGGGAGAAGGGCTGAAGAGAGGAGTGTTGACCTGCCAAGCCCAGAGCAGAGCAGCAGCAAGCAGGAAGCATACAAAGAAGTTAGAAACACAAAAGGGAGGCACGCAGGATCATGAGATGTGCTATAGCTGCATGATGTGGGAGCAGATAGATCCCTTGATGAATCTTGGTTGATTGAGGAACTGAAGCTCAAAGTTGACGACCTGGAGCCTGAGTTTCAAATGCTGCGGCACATCAGGTACGGGGTGAATTACCTGGATGCTGTGTTTCTGGAGGCAGTCACATCCATTAGAGTAACTGCTTCCAACGTGGTCCATGGTCAGGAGGAGGGTGTGACTGCAAGCCAGGCAGCCAGGGGAATAGAGGTAATGACAGTGTTAAAGGAACAAAAGCCTTGAGCTTGTCAAGCAGGTCTGAGATTCTTGCTCCCTGAGCAGACCAATGTGGGGGCTGCAGGAAGGGTGAACAACTGGACCAGGGCTCTGTGGTTCAGGGGGATATTCAAGATGGGAAAAAAGAAGAAAAACGTAGTTGTCATTGGAGATTGTATAGTTAAGGGAATAGACACTATTTTCTGTCACAACGATCAAGAGTCATGAAGAATGCGCTGCCTGCTTGGTGCCCGGGTTCAGGACATCTTGTCTGACCCACAGAGGATCTTGGGAGTCGGAGGGAAAGATCCAGCCAAACGACACAAAATGCTGGACTCAGCAGACTGACATTACCTACCCATATTCTCCAGCGATGCTGCCTGACCCGCTGAGATACTCCTGCACTGTGTGTCTCTTTTTTGTATTAACCACCATCTATAGTTCTTTGTTTCAACTACATGGCGGCACGGTAGCGCAGCGGTAGAGTTGCTGCTTTACAGCGAATGCAGCGCCGGAGACTCAGGTTCGATCCTGACTATGGGAGCTGCACTGTAAGGAGTTTGTACGTTCTCCCCGTGACCTGCGTGGGTTTTCTCCGAGATCTTCGATTTCCTCCCACACTCCAAAAGACGTACAGGTATGTAGGTTAATTGGCTGGGTAAATGTAAAAATTGTCCCTAGTGGGTGTAGGATAGTGTTAGTGTACGGGGATCGCTGGGCGGCATGGACTTGGAGGGCCGAAAAGGCCTGTTTCCGGCTGTATATATATGATATGATATGATACATACAATGGTAATAACTCACCCCCAGATATAACAGATAATCAGCAATAACAGACACCCCCTCCTCATGGTCCGTTATAACAAGGGTTTACTGTATAAAGCCATGCAAATGCAATATCTCAACAGCATCATTAAGTGTTTTATTGCTCTTTTGTAAATTGCAGTCATGGTGGGGCATTTGCACAAACATCTACATCAGTTTAATGTCGGGGAACAGCTCTGGGGAATTTTGCAATAGCTGGGTAGTGCAGCAATTAGTGCTACTGCCACTTCACAGCTCGAGGCCTTCTCCCACTTTAAAATAACCCAATAATCAAACCCATCAGCTCATTTTAAATAAAGTATACAATAGCATAATTTATACATTTCTAGATTAGCATCAGATTTGATAGATTATTGATTTAGAGGCATGACTTACCCCAAAGTTGCTCTGAGCAGCATAATGCAGAGGAGTGGCTCCTTGGCTATCTGATGGAATGGTACCCGATTTATTTCTTTCCAACAGAAGATATCCTATTTGGGCATGACCTAAATACAGGTATAAAATCTATGATTAAATCAGAGAAATACAAGGATGACATCAGCAAATAATGCACTCAGCCAGCAAAATGAATTACTGGTGCAGCATTCTATTAAAATATACTGGATATGCTAGAATTCAAAGATTTGAAAAACAAAATGTAATTATGAACAAAAAGCAGAAGTCATGTACTTCAAACGATCAAGAGCAAAGTACAAAATAGAATATTGCTCGATGATTGGCCATCATTTATATCTTTCAGTTCATTTCTCATCAAGAAATATTTCTAGGGATAACAGGCTGATCTGAAAAACTCAAGCATAAAACAAACTGCTGAAAGAACTCCGCAGGTCCACTGAGTTTCTCCAAAAGTTTTCTGCTCAAAATTTCAGCATCTGCAGTCTATTAAGTCTATGAAACACTACTATGAAAGTATTATGAAACACTTTCTGTAATCTACATGTAAAGATTTCTGATGTGGAATAAATTCTTATACAGGAGCTGGCTGATGCATCCTTGGGTAAAGTTCACTGACCAAATTGGGAATAATGATCCTTGACATCTCGGATCAACCAAATCACAGATACAAATCTTGTTTTAACAATGGACCCAGCCTCAGCCACAGGACAGCTGCCTTTTATTCATTCTTTTGAACTACGAGTTTAAACCAGGTGCAGGGGCTTGCGGAGAATTGATGGGATTAGGGTCTGGTAGAGAATTGATGGGGTTAGTCTAAAATTGATGGGATTAGTTTATTTTAAAAGGCATTAACTGTTTGAGAATGGAACTGCTGTAAACAGTGACAAAAAAAGCTAGTGATCTCAAATCTACAACTGATAAAAAGGCAGACTGTACTGTGAACAAGAACCCCTTATTAGTACAAAGGTTCTATATACATCCTGGTCCCCTATATCGCTAAGGAATCCTGTTTTTCAGCAGTGTGTTTGTGTGAAAGTCGTTAGTTGAATGTCCAGTATTTTTTGTCTGATAGTTATGTTCAGTCTTTAGTCTTTTGGTTATAATTCCATAGTTTATTGTTTCGTGAGATATGATATGTTCAGTTTTAGTTAAGGTCTGAAGATATTTTAATGCTTGGCTCTGAAGCTGTATGACCGTTGTGCCTAAATAAAAAAAATTATACACTGCTACTGGACTGAAGAAATCATTGAGAATTCAGTGATTCTATTCAGGTGACAAGAAAACCAGCATGGTTTTATACGTGGGTTTACACTTGTCGAAAGGGGATCTATGAGAAATAGATAGAAAGATAAAGGTCTAGAAATTCTTTCGCATAGTGCCACTTGTTTGCATACGGCATGAAAATTGATTGCATGTGTGCAGGATGCAGGTTCCTTGCTGTGTTTACGCTTTTGGGGATGGAATCATCCAGAATATGCAGTGACAAATACCCCTGAGCCTTATGTCTCATTGCTGAGCAGTCTCACTGCTCATCCTAGACTGGCCACCACCAGCCCTCACAGGCAGCCATTAATACTTGTTCCGTGGTTCACTCCACACAAATTATCATTACAGCAGATTCTTTTATGATATATGGTGGGTGGGGAAGGGTACGAGCAATAAGCTGTGAACTCCAGGACCAAGAACATTGCCAGGTAGTGTAAGCAGTGCACTAGCACAGTAAATGACGAATTTCCAAATGTGAAAGCAAATATTCTCACCCATATAAAAATAAAAGTACCGGAGGAACTCAGCGAGACAGACAGCAGTTTATTTTAAGGGCCTGTCCCAGTTAGGCGATTTTAAGGCGACTGCCGGCGACTAGGCTGTCCCCGAACGTTCGCCGGGGTGTCGCAGGCATGATCGTGAGGAGTCTTCAATGAATCGTAGCAGATCTCGGCACGTTGCGGAAAAATTTAACCTGCGAGAAATTTCTCCGCGACAGCTGGCTTGTTGCCAGGTATCGTAGCTTATTGCGGGCGCTGTCGCAAGCTGTCCCCAGGTTTGCTAGGTTGTCGCCGGTACTGAGGACGGATGAATTTCATTGTCAACTACCAACGTCAACCAGAGACAGGTACCGGGATCAGGAGAAGACAAGGTCCGACAGGAACTGTCAAAACCCGTTTTGACAGCTGACAGAAGTGCAGCTGCAACAGCCAGGTGTGGAATGGGGGCGGAGACCGCGATGCTGTCAAAGGTGGGTGAACACTTGAACAAACCAACAGCAAGGTCCGGCCAGTGAAATGTTTAGGCACATTTTGTAATCGTTTGAAGTGTCCGTTTAAAAAAAAAGATTTTGGCATGTAGTTACCCATCTTTCATAGGAATATAGTTTGTTGTAATAAAGTTGATTTTTGTGATTTAAAAAAAAATTAGAGTCTGAATTTATTGTGTTTCTCAGTACTTTATCATGGCATCTCATTCAAAGATTCTAGTTTCATTTATTTTGACCAATGAAATAAAACGCTGACACAGGCACTGGACTATGAGAACTCTTTTCATTTATTTATTTATTTATTCACTGAAAAACCCTTGTCGCTGATGCATTTAGATGCACGTAATATTAAATTAAGAAAAGGCATTTGAAGATACCAGAAGATAGTTTTGTTTAACCAATTTATTTACAGTCTGGACATATGACAGGTAGATTGGAGGCGACAGTTTGACGGTCAGGTAAGCATGGGAATTTCGCTATGTTTCCGAAGACGGTGTAATCTCTTAGCCAGGTACTAGTTTCACAAAAAAAGTAACTTGTATCGACCTGACTCGGCATTGTCGTGGTCATTGTCGTAGGGTAAAAGAAAATTCCGGCGATCTGCTACGACTCTGACAGTCGCTGGCAGTCGCCTTAAAAATCGCGTAACAGGGACAGGCCCTTCAGTGATATAGCTCAGAGTCAGCCCTTTGGCTCACCATGCTGACCAGCGATCCCCACACACTAACGCTATCCTACACACTAGAGACAATTTACAATATTACCAAAACCAATTAATCTACAAATCTGTACGTCTTTGGAGTGTGCGCAGAAAACCCATGTGGTCACGGGAAAAACGTACAAATTCTGTACAGACAGCACCCATAGTCAGGATTAAACCCAGGTCTCTGGCGTTGTAGGACAGCAAATCTACCCCGCGCCATCGTGTCAACTTGCCGAGGGAATGGAGAAACAACAATTCAGGTCATGATCCCTTTTAAGAAGAGTCCAGACCCAAAACATCACACGTCCATTCCCTCCACAGACATTGCTTGACCTGCTGAGTTCTTCCAGCGTTTTTTTCCCCTCAGGATTTCAGCATCTGCAGCTGCTTGTGCCTCCATTCTACCGTATGTAACTTGCCAAAAAGGAAACAATACCAGCAACCATTCAGCCAGCCACTGTTATGCTGATTTAAAAAAAAAATCAATCACCCTCTCTCTTTCCCCAGAAATCATATAGGCTGTTTTTACTGCTTGAATTTACCAAATGTTTACTGAGAAATTTAGTTCAACTGAAAATGTATAACACGTTTATCACTTATTTTGCCTTTTCCTAATTATCAGCCAATCCTCCATTTGATCTCAAAGCATGAATGAAATAGATCGAAATAGAGACATATACAACACAGACACAGGCCTTGTGGCACACTCATCCATGCCGACCAAGGTGCCCTATTGAGCTAGTCCCATTAAGCGAGTAAGATTTGATCAAAGATCATCTGAGGGTCACCAAAGAGGTAGATAGTAGTTCTGGACTGCTCTCTAGTTGCTGTAGGATGATGGTTCAGTCACCCGATAACAGCTGGGAAGAAACGGTCCTTGAATCTGGAGGTGTATACTTTCACACTTCTGTACCATAAAAGCATCATATTCAGAAAGGGAAGTAAGAGTGAATGAAATAGAATCAAAAGATCTCGTGCTCACTTTCTTAGTTGCCTCCTTCAAGCTCACATTTTACAAATGATCAAATGATCTTTCAGTTTGACTTTCTTATATCTATTTCAAAATGATCTGGTTTCCATTTTGCCGCTCCTCATTTTTTCCTTCCTAAATTAGTCGCAACAAATTAATTGTTAGAAATGACTGTAACCATTTCAATTATTTTATTCGTTGAAATTCAGCCATAAAATACATTATGATTTTTTTTTTAAAAAAGGAAAGCACAACAATTTTTTGTGCTATAGCCAAATCTCTTCGCCCAGAGTATAAAACTATTAATAACAGATAGTATTAAATCTGACCTGGATCTGTGTACGCACAATAATAATAATGTGATTTGCTGAACATGTCATCAGCTTACTTTCAGTATTACTTACCCAATAAAGCTGCCCAGTGTAGAGGAGTTCGAAATAAATTATCGTAAGATGTTATATTACATCCTTCATACAACGTCAATACATCAACCACAGCTTCATTTCCTTCAGCAACAGCAAAGTGCAGTGGTGTTCGCCCTTCATAGTCCTGCCAGTTCAGCAGTGATTCAGTGGGAGCAGCCTCCTATCAGATGGGTAGAAAGAACAGTATGTTGCAATATATTCTGGCAACATATTTAAAATTAGAAAATCTAAAAGTTAAAGTTTAAAATAATCAGACTTCAAAAGATTCAGTCATAGTTTCAAATTACACACAAAGGTTCATATAGCAATTTTACAAAATAATTATCCTCCCACCTAGACACCACAGAGGATTCAAACAGACTAGCCAGATAAGTATATCGGTGGAAATAATGAAGTATATGAGACAAAGAGATTATGATTACTCTGCTCAGCCCCAAAATCTATTAAAGCTATTAAATGTTCATCGTGAGTAAAATTAACCAGAAAGGTAAATGTTATCCGAATATTTTATATCATTAATACTTTATATGTTCAAATATGATCACACTGTATACACATAAGTTGATTATCATCCCACTAGCACCAAAGCCCTCACGACCAATTTGCAACCCAAAACAATTTTTAAGTTTCAATGCTAGTCAGGCTTGTAGTCCAAAATTGATTTTTCATGAGCTCTCTATTTGTCCCATATTTGTAAGTGAAGCTCCAAGACCAATTTCTGACATTGTTTGGGCAAAGAAGATGGGCTATGTTTCGGCTCTAAAGTCGATCCAGAAGCAAACCTACCTCAGTAAGGGTAAAATGGTAGGTAGTATCTGAGTGTCTTTAAAAAAATTATATATTACCATCAACGAAAGACACAAAATGCTGGAGTAACTCAGTGGGTCAGACATCTTCTCTGGAAAAACATTGATAGGTGACGTTTCGGATTGGGACCCTTCTTCACACAGGGGTGAGAAAGAAAGTTGGAAAAGAGAAGGGACAGGAGAGCATGGTGGATAAGAGGTGACACAGGAGTGGGGTGTTTTCTGATAGGCAGATTGTTAGACAAAGGCCAGATGGCTAGAAAAGTTGTGAATTGTGTAGCCACCCACCCCCCCCCCCCCCTCCTCAATCCCCCCCCCCTCTTTTCCAGCTTTCTTTTCTGCCAACCCCTGCAATCAGTCTGAAGGGACCAGATCCAAAACGTCACCTATCCGTGTTCTCCAGAGATGCTGCTTGACCCACTGAGTTACTCCGGCATTTTGTGTCTTTCTTTGGTATAACCAGCATCTGCAGTTCCTTGTTATTACATATTAATATAACCCAGAATGGTTAGAGAATCCATATAAACAAATCTGAGGCTAATCCCCTCCACTAATTATCCCCCAATTTAAAATTTGAAGAACCCTTTATTTCATATTGTAAAATTCATAGATTTGGAACCGAATTAAAAATAAATCCAGAATGTAGAAACAAGGAACTGCAAATACTGGTTTACAAAACAAGGACGCATCCTGGAGAACATGGATAGGTGATGTTTCAGGTTGGGGAACATCAGTTTGCAGAAGGGTCACCTATCCATGTTCTTCAGGGATGCTGACTTACTCTAGTACTCCATCTTAAAAATAAATCAAAATATAATTTGATTCCATTTGTTTAATTGTATACAGCACAAATGACATTTAATTATTAAAATGGACTGAAGTTACGATAGAGCAGCACAATCCCCTATTTCTTTCAATCTCACAAACCATGGACTGTAATGTCTTCATTCACAGGGGTGTTTAAAGCATCATGCTTACCAGAATGCATTTCACTGTGTGAATGGCTGTGGTTTCTTTGTTACTGGCAGCCCAGTGAAGTGGAATTTTGCCTTCAATATCGGGGATGCCTATATTGGAATCATGCTTTATCAGCAACTTCACGTGCTCTGGATGATTGTAGTAGGCACTCCAGTGCAGTGCTGTTTGCTACAAAAATTAACAAAGCTAATCAAAAACAAGCCACATCAGATTACCGTAGGTACTAGGTGATTATGTTTATTAGTTAATAAAAATGCAACAATTAACAATAGGGTTAATTCTCTGCAGCAAATTGTTAATGTCAGTTCTTGTTTTTGGCTGTAAATAATTGCTAAACACCCAGTGCTCCTTTCCAGGAAGAGTTAAAATCACCTAATTTCAAGCAGTTATGCAATTTCAAGCAGTTATGCATTTCCCAGCAATTAAAGCAAAAAAGGCCTGGATGTTGATTAATCATCTAGGAAATCTTTACATGATAGATAGGGATAAGGCAAGAAAGAGAACAGAAAATATGAATACGTTATTTGGAATTAGAAGGATATTCATTATCAATAATGTTCATTAACAGAAAATTAACAGAGAAGGAATTATTTTCATGACCAACACAATGCCTGTGGTTTTCTTTGATTCCACCTTGAACATACTTGGTTCATTACAGATTATAACCACAGTCTCTTTAAAGTGAAATTAATTGTTTTGATTCTGCTCAATATTTTGTTCTTAAAACATCTAAATAAACTGATGATATTTATCTCAGCATTTTTAGCTTGGAAAGCTTTTAGCTTGCTCTAGTTTGGAATACAAATCTCTGCAGTAAATACAAATAACGTTGTAACAACCTTTTATTTCACTTTATTTATAGCAGCAGCCAGTATCAAGAGGGAACACATTGCTGTATTAAAATATTATGTAACAGATAACTTGTTTTGAATATAGATTGGACAAATCTACTGGAATTTTTTGAGGATGTAACTAGGAAAATTGACAAGGGGGAGTCAGTGGATGTGGTGTACCTCGACTTTCAGAAAGCCTTCGACAAGGTCCCACATAGGAGATTAGTGGGCAAAATTAGGGCACATGGTATTGGGGGTAGGGTACTGACATGGATAGAAAATTGGTTGACAGACAGAAAGCAAAGAGTGGGGATAAATGGGTCCCTTTCGGAATGGCAGGCAGTGACCAGTGGGGTACCGCAAGGTTCGGTGCTGGGACCCCAGCTATTTACGATATACATTAATGACTTAGACGAAGGGATTAAAAGTACCATTAGCAAATTTGCAGATGATACTAAGTTGGGGGGTAGTGTGAATTGTGAGGAAGATGCAATAAGGCTGCAGGGTGACCTGGACAGGTTGTGTGAGTGGGCGGATACATGGCAGATGCAGTTTAATGTAGATAAGTGTGAGGTTATTCACTTTGGAAGTAAGAATAGAAAGGCAGATTATTATCTGAATGGTGTCAAGTTAGGAGGAGGGGGAGTTCAACGAGATCTGGGTGTCCTAGTGCATCAGTCAATGAAAGGAAGCATGCAGGTTCAGCAGGCAGTGAAGAAAGCCAATGGAATGTTGGCCTTCGTAACAAGAGGAGTTGAGTATAGGAGCAAAGAGGTCCTTCTACAGTTGTACCGGGCCCTGGTGAGACCGCACCTGGAGTACTGTGTGCAGTTTTGGTCTCCAAATTTGAGGAAGGATATTCTTGCTATGGAGGGCGTGCAGCGTAGGTTCACTAGATTAATTCCCGGAATGGCGGGACTGTCGTATGTTGAAAGGCTGGAGCGATTGGGCTTGTATACACTGGAATTTAGAAGGATGAGGGGGGATCTTATTGAAACATATAAGATAATTAGGGGATTGGACACATTAGAGGCAGATAACATGTTCCCAATGTTGGGGGAGTCCAGAACAAGGGGCCACAGTTTGAGAATAAGGGGTAGGCCATTTAGAACGGAGATGAGGAAGAACTTTTTCAGTCAGAGGGTGGTGAAGGTGTGGAATTCTCTGCCTCAGAAGGCAGTGGAGGCCAGTTCGTTGGATGCTTTCAAGAGAGAGCTGGATAGAGCTCTTAAGGATAGCGGAGTGAGGGGGTATGGGGAGAAGGCAGGAACGGGGTACTGATTGATAGTGATCAGCCATGATCGCATTGAATGGCGGTGCTGGCTCGAAGGGCTGAATGGCCTACTCCTGCACCTATTGTCTATTGTCTATTGTCTATAATATTATTGTGCTAATTTAAACATATTAACAAGAAAATGCATATTTGGTAGACCCTTTGATGTACCAATCACTTTTGCATTAAATTATAAGAAATATTTCCAAGTGAGCCAAGTGAAACACGTTACAAACTCAAATCAATTAAACATTTTGAACACATTAAATATCAGACAAGAGATTTTATTTCCACATTTTCTTTATCTAGATTCCCTATAACAATTTTTCTTTCAACTGTATTTTGTTAGTGGAAGTTGACAGTATTAATTATTCCAAATTATTCCAAATTGAGTTCTCCATTCAGCACTATATCAACATTTGCAGATATACAAGTATCTTCATTCTAATCCACGAACAATGATTAAGGAGAATGGTTAAGGAGAATCAACAGTTACTCCAGGAAACTTTGCCCCAGGTATGGTGTTACCAACCCTTGAATCCCATGGTGTCCACTCTGTCAACATCTTGTGCTTGGAACTTTATCAAAAGCTTTCATTCATTTTATCAAACTGCTCAGTTCTCCCTTCTAAAATATTAATGTTAGTCAAATACATTGTGCCTTTGATAAATATATGCTGCCTCTCCTTTGTTAGCCCAATCATTCTCAAGTGCATTTTTTTTTCCTTTCCTGATTATCATTTTCAAAAGCTTCCCTATAGCTGAGCTGCAGTAACCATTTTATCCTTCCCGGAATAATGGTATTATATTTGTCACTCCTCGTGCTTTGCCACCTCCCCTGTATTTAGCCAAGATTAAAAGACTATGGCAACCCTATAAACAATTTCTGTCCCTACTACTCCTTATGTTATTCCCTTTATTTAAAATGTTACTCCCTTTATCCTGTATCTGTACACGGCTTTATTGCAATCATGTAGTCATTCCGCTGGCTGGATAGCACGCAACAAAAATGCTTTTCACTGTACCTTAGTAAACAAAACTATAAAAACTCTGAGCATCATGTGAAATAATAATTTTATTGCTAATCTAATCTGGTTTACATCAAATTACAGACCAGGCAATTTGTTTGCTTTAAGCAAAACTAGCCATTCTAGAATCTCCTCCTCATCAATTTTAATCCCAGTGCAAAGGAAACATTCTTTTGTCTAGAAATTGGAGTCCAACATTTTTAATGTGCTGAAAAGGCAAGGCATGTTGTTCTAGCACCCAACTGGGTGATCTGCAAGAGAAAAAAAAAATCGGAAGAATGCTGAAAAACCTGGGTAACAAATCACAAAGGTGGACACCCCCCTGAATCACATGCAAAATTTTGATCTGTGTTTCAGAATGACAGTGCCATTTTCATGCCCACCTCTGAGGTGAATGAGTCAAACCTTAAAAGAACATTTACAATGGATGTCACTGCAACAATAACAGCTGCCATGGGAAAAAGGGAATTGGTAAGGTCCAGCTCAAACATGTCCATCTGGAAACCCACACACAATTCAATGGTCGATCAGCCTCCATGTTAGCCCCCAAGTCAATGTCAGAGTCTAACATCTGTGGTCGGAGAGTAACTAGAGAGTATTCTAAGGGATAAATATACATGCATTTAGATAACCAAGGCCGGAATAGGGATAGCCGGCATGGTTTTGCATGTGCGAGACTGTGTATCACGAATCTGATTGAGTTTTTTGAAGATGTGGCCAAAAAGGTTGATGAGGGAAGAGCTGTAGATGTATATATGGATTTCAACAAAGCATTTGACAAGTTTCTGCACAGTAGGCTGCTCTGGAAGGTTTGGTCGCATGGGATCCAAGGAGAACTAGCTGACTAGATAGAAAATTGGCTTCATGGAAGGAAGCAGAGTATGATGGTGGAAGGTTGTTTTTCAGACTGGAGGCCTGCAACTAGTGGTGTGCCTCAGGGATCAGTGCTGGATCCATTGCAGTTTGTCATCTATATCAATGATTTGGATGAAAACATACAAGGCATGGCAGAACCTACGCAGTGAATGTCAAGGCTCTAGGAAGTGTTATAACGAAGCGAGATCTAGGAGATGGGGTAATCAAGAAAGCTTTCGGCACATTGGGCATCAGTCAGAGTATTGAGTATAGAAATTGAGAGGTTATGTTGCACAAGACATTGGAAAGGCCACATTTAAGAGTATTATGTTCAGCTTTGGGCACCCTGTTAACATAGAAAATAGGTGCAGGAGGAGGCCATTCGGCCCTTCGAGCCAGCACCGCCATTCATTGTGATCATGGCTGATCATCCACAATCAGTAACCTGTGCCCAACTTCTCCCCATATGCCTTGATACCACTCGCCCCCAGACCTCCATGTAACTCTCTCTTAAATTCATCCAGTGATTTGGCCTCCACTGACCTCTGTGGCTGAGAATTCCACTAATGTTATAGCAAATATGTTGTTAAGGTGGAAAGGGTGCAGAAAAGGTTTACGAGAATGTTGCCAGGACTTGCGGGCCTGAGCTATAGGGAGAAGTTGAACAGGCAAGGAGTTAATTTCTTGGACTGCAGGAGGATGAGGGGTGATCCTATAGTGGTGCATACGATCATGAGAGGAATAGATAGGGTACATGCACAGAGTAAGGGAATCCAGAAGCAGCACCAAAACCTGATAACTCTTGCATATAGGCTCAGCAGGCTGTTTCTATGCATTATGTACTGAACCAGGGATTGTACTTATGTATGGTAATGATCTTACTGATCTGTATGTAAAAAAAAGAATCTCACTGTATCTTGGTATACGTTATAATAAAGAAATCATTGAGATACCATAGGTTTAAGGTGATGGGGAAAAGATTTAATAGGAACCTTTGGGGCAACCATTTTTACACACACGGTGGTAGGTATATGGAACAAGCTGCCAGATGAGGTAGTTGAGGCAGGTACGATTACAACATTTAAAAAACATTTAGGCAGGTACATAGATAGGATAGGTTTAGAGGGATGTGGGCCAAACGCAGCCAGGTGGGACGTGTAGATGGGGTACGGCCTGTTTCTATGATATATGACTCTTTGACACATGAAGATGAAAGTGATAGCACCTTCTGGTGTTTAGATACACAACCAGGACTTTTATGTATTCAAAAGCAGGCTTGCGTTCACAATTTTCTGGTTCAAAAGGTAGAATACCACGATCAACCTGACAATAAATTCAAATTTACATTTGACTTCTTTCAAGAAGCACCACCTGGCAGAATCAAAATTGGAATAATTGTGCAACCAAAAGGAAGGTAATAATTTGAAGAAAACACATTCTTCAAAGAGCTTTTATCCACAGTATATTCTGAATTTAGCACTTTAAACTGTGTTTTCTTTTAATAAGCTTCACTCCTATCATTACATTTCCAATACCTTGTTTCTATCTTGGGTGTCCACTTCTCCTGGGGCCATAAATTTAAGCAGCAAAGCCAAACACTTGGGATTTTTGTGCCGAGTAGTTAAATGAAGTGGAGTCATCTCCTCAAGATCCTTCTGCATCCAATTTGCACGCCGTCCAAGCAATAACTTCATGAAGCGATAATTTCCCTGGCCAAAGAGAAAAATATTCTTCTTTGAAATACGCTCCCTCTTATTTCACAAAGATTTTTTTTTTTTTTTGCCTCACAATAAATTAACAGTTACAATAAAATGTATATATTATTAAATGGTTGTCATATTATTGAATAACTTGAATTGAAAAACATCTAAATCATCAGAAAAATAAATTGTAATTTCTTTGGAAGTCTTCATCTGTTCCTCAGTGGCTGCAGCTTGTTTTCTATTAAATACAACAGCTAACCACTGAACAAATAAACTCTGACACCCCATTCAAATGATATTTCTGCACTACATGTTGGATCTGATACACCAAATAAACATGCACATTCTGGTTAGATATTTAAATATTAGATTGCCCCCATCACCTTGTCCCACCCAAAGTATCGCGGCAGACCAGGGCACGTTGTAAATTAAATGTTAGAGGAAAGAGTCTTTACCTATAACAGAATTACCTAAATTCCTGCCTCCTTCCAACGAAATTTCATAATCGATATTTGTTTATTATTATCACATGTATTGAGATACATTGAAAAATATTATTTGCGTTCAATCCAGTGAAATCATACTAAACATGTGTATAATCAAGACATACACGTATAATATGTGCAATATGCAAAGGGAAAAATATCTGAACGCAGAATATAGTATTATAGGTACAGAGAAAGTGTCGTTTAAAAAAAAATGCAAGGCCTGCAATGAAGTAGGTAGGGTGATTGGAACTACATCCTTAACTTATGAAAGGACTGTTCAGTAGTATGAATACAGCAGGAAAGAGGCTGTTTCTTAATCTGATGGCACGTGCTTTCAAGCTTTTGTATCTTCTGCCCGAAAGGGAAGAGGGGCTGGCCACGCTTTAAATAGTCCTTGATTATATTGGTTACTTTCTCAAGGTAACAAAGTGTAGACGGAAACGAAGGGTGGGAGACGGCTGGCTTGTGTGATGAACTGGGCTACATCCACAACTCTATATTTCTGGATTCTAGGAAACATCCTGCATACTAATTAACCTATATGCAAAAATGAGTCTACCTATGGGGTCACTGATGTCATAACTCATCCCTGGCTGACTTTCTGCAATTGGTCCTACTATATACCTGAAAACTGTTGTGACCCCAGTCTGCTCTGTAGGTTCTCATTTTGCAAGCTCAAAAATGTACACAGAAATGGCTATTGGTAGATGTCCTGCTCTAACTTTCTATTTTCAATGGAGTTGGAAGCATTAATGAAACATGTTTGCTGAGTACTTCCAGTATTCGTGTTTTTATTTCCCAGTTCCAATCTTTCCTCATAGCTATAATTTTCCAGTTGTGGTAGCATCTTCATAACAGTGGCGCAGCGGTAGAGTTGCTGCCTTACAGCGAATGCAGCGCCGGAGACTCAGGTTCGATCCTGACTACGGGCGCCGTCTATACAGAGTTTGTACGTTTTCCCCGTGACCTGCGTGGGTTTTCTCTGAGATCTTCGGTTTCCTCCTACACTCCAAAGACGTACAGGTATGTAGGTTAATTGACTGGGTAAATGTAAAAATTGTCCCTAGTGTGTGTAGGATAGTGTTAATGTGCGGGGATCGCTGGGCGGCGCGGACTTGGTGGGCCGAAGGGCCTGTATCTCTAAATCTAAAAATCTAACAAAAAAATCTTTAAAAAATCGCTCTGCATCCCTTCCACTTGAATTACATCATTCCAGAAACGTGATGACCAAAAGGGTACAGTATTCAAACAGTGACTGAGTTAGTGGTGTATTTTATCTGGAATCATTCAAATTCATTCAGTATCATTCACCCTTTGAGGATCGATTAAGAAAATTACACACATCCTCCATCCCCACACACAAATCCCCTTTTTGGCACTAAATAGGCTATTGCTCTTTCCTTAGTTATCCTCTTGCTCTTTGTGCACTTATAAAAATCATTGGGTTTCCTTTTATTTTATCTGACAGTTTTGTTTACACATCATTATTTTCCAAAATTCCTTTCTCATTTCACTCCTATAATTTCAATGGCCAATGGGCAATGGTTCTTTATTATCATGTACAAACATGCAGTGAAATTCCTTTTTTGCATCCAGTTCAGTAAAGTACTGCCATACTTAAGCACAACCCCTGATTAGTACAAAGTGCAGAGAAATAGTCCACTGAGACCGCATGAAAGAGTCGTTAGGTTTTGGCACAATTTTCAGGATCCAGTTCGGTCCAGTCTTCTGGAGTGGCACGCGATCCAGGTGAGCTCCAGGCTGTTGCAGGGCCTCCAGCCATCACCTCCATCCAGCTCACCATCGTCCTCTCTTCATTTGGCCATCTTCAGCCTTTGTGCCCCGGAGGCACCTCTCACAGCCGACCTTGAGGGTGCGGAAGGCAAGATTGTTTCACTCTCTTACTGGCTCTTGCTCTCATGTCCACCGGCTCCCTCCATCATCCCCTCTGGTTCTCTGGTCCACGGCCCTCCTGTCTGACATTCACCCAATCTTTCTGATATATTAATCTCTCAAACATTAGATCCATTTTAGCTTAACCTTGTTAGAAAGGGCACCAGATTTGACATCCCTCCTCTTTTTATAGAGCAACACAAATCTTGTGATAATATTTTTAAAAAGGACAGTAAAATGGCACAGCTGGTTCAGCCGTTGTCTCACAGCAACAGTGGCCCTCGTTCAACCCTGACCCCAGTGTCGTCTGTGTGGAGTTTAGGAGTTCTCCCTATAACTGCGTGGGATTCCTTA
The DNA here is from genome assembly GCF_053455715.1 of Rhinoraja longicauda. Taxonomy (NCBI): domain Eukaryota; kingdom Metazoa; phylum Chordata; class Chondrichthyes; order Rajiformes; family Arhynchobatidae; genus Rhinoraja; species Rhinoraja longicauda. The sequence continues at coordinate 90,164,527 of NC_135954.1, forward strand.
GGGCATTCCACTTTCCTCTCAGATCCGAAAGACGTGCTGACTTGTAGATCCATTGGTCCTCTTTCAAGACCAGGATGTATTTTTGATCTCCCAGTCTACCAACCCACCGCACTGCAGCCCTATTTTTATCTATACTTTCTCTGTAGCTGCAACACTGCATTCTGCACTCTGTTTCCTTTCTCTTTTTGCACTACCTGTCATTCTCATGTATGTTTTGATTATATACATATGATTTATCTGGAGAGCACTCAAAATAATTTTTTTCCACTGTCTCTCGGTACATGCGATATTAATGAACCAATACCAAAACACTCCTTTATCAAATATGTAGCATTATGTACAAAACATTCCCTTTTACTATCTTCTAACCTTTGTTTTCTCTGCCTGAATTTCTGGTTCTTTTTTTTTTGTGCAGGTTCCCAATCTCCTGAAAACCAAAAGTAATTGTCCCAGATCAGTTAGTCCTGTGCTGGTTGAACTAGGAATCAGGAATCTAATATAAAGTATATCATCTGGCTGTTCAGCCTCCTCCTCCAAAATGCACTGAAGTGCAGTTTGTGAACAAGGCAGGCAATATGTCAATCCAGAAGCAGATCTCTAACCAAAGCAGTAACACCTATTTGCTGCCATGATGATGGCAGACATACAAATGTAACCGTCTTCATCTTTTTCCTCACATCCTGCGCAGATTAGGTGCGATGGACCTGAGAAAGACTGCACTTTTCTCGGGGAACCCTCTTCTCCAACAGAAGTTAATTATCTCTAGAGAAGATAATGCCTCAAAGATCTCCTAAACCACAAGCCTGCTCTTTCATTGCTTGTCTGGCTGCCTGACTGCAGAGTAACCACATCGTGAAATATGCTAACCATAAAACACACAGCCTCGTGCATGAATCGCAATGACATTAGCTGCTTCTCAAACCCTTAAAACCTGGAGCTGAGGTTCTTCTGGTCAGAAGAATGTTATAACATTCGCTTAAGTGAATTAATTCTTTAAATATATAGCTACATTGCTGGCTTTGTTTCAATGAAGTACACTCCATACACTCTGCATTCACTGAAGGCATTGGTTACTTTCTGTGGTAACCTATCTCCATGTACCTGAAATCTAAATAAAGTCACTTATCATCATGTTTGTTTACGCATAAAAATATCAATAACAATTAGACCCAAATTAAAATTAACCTTCTCTGTAATTTCTTATATACCGATTTCTACTACTTAATGCAAATGCAACATCTATTCCTGATTGATCCCATTAACACAAAGATGTTCTACAAATACAAAAGCAGACTGATAATTGTTGAAGATTAATCATAATGATTAATCGTTGAATTGTTAATAAATTACAGTAAGTTCCAAAGATGTCAATTAAAATGAACAAAGTTCCAGAACAAAGAATGTTGTTCATACTGGGATAAGCAAATATCCATCTTTTCAGCTTTTAATTGCTGTGTTCATTTGAAATTATTTACTGAGATCATGGATTTGCTTCATTATTTCAAAAAATTGAGCACCGTGAGCATATGCAGTGATTCCTTGAGGTAAAGTTAGTTTATTTTGGATTCCCAAAAGTGAATAATTTATCTCATTCAATTTGCCCCCAAATTATCAGTCACAGAGAAATTAAAATAATATTTCACAGTCAGCAACTGAGTAATCCCTGTATCTGATCCACATCCTGCGGTAATATCTGCAATTCAAGTAAAACCATTTTGACTTTTTCTTGAACAGTCTTGACATCGTTTAATGGACATTTTGAGAGAAAATCATTAAACTTCTTAAGTTTCAGGTTTTTTTTACAATGGTTTTTGATGAAAAGGTCTCCGATAAATTAACTAAATACCTGACTAGTGTCTTGAAACACTGTTGCCTGTAAATGCCAAGCAATGAAAATTGACAAATACATTACTCGTTGAAAAGATTGCCATCTGGATCAAGCATTCCCTTTACTTTGTTATCTAAATCACCATGACTACATCATGACTGGTTACAATGTAATATATTCATAAAGCCATGAATAGATCTTGATCTTCACTTTATAGAGGGCAAAATGATCTCTCTTTCACTCTCCCTCTCAGCTGGTATTAAAATTTCCCCATTTCACTTTAGTGTTACAAAGCACATTATATTGTACTGACTGAACTGCACATTTATATAATAATGAATGAAATAGGTCATCACACAAATCTTTGATGATAATTTTTTTTTAAATCGGAACAATTAATAGCCTTCTAAATTAATTCCAAACATTCGTATATGGAAATGGCCAAATAAATCTTTATTTGCACAACTATGGATGGATTCAATAACTTTCAAACAGTACTGTAGTAGAATTTTTTTTCACTCAAAGCACCAAAAAATTTCTCTCGTATTGATATCAAGGGCCGGGCCGTCACACACGCACGGAAGCCCACGCGCACGTACACGCGGACGCGCAGAATCACGCACGCACATATACGCGCAGAATCCCGCACGCACACATGCACACGCGAAGACGCCCGTGCACACACGCAGACGCCCGCGCACGCACACACACGCGCGCGCAGACGCACACACAGACACAGACAGACACACACAGACAGACACAGACACATACGCACACGCAGGCACACAGACACACACAAACACAGACACACACACACAGACAGACACACACTCAGACACACACACGCGCAGACGTACGCACAGACAGACAGAAACACAGACAGACACACACAGACAGACACACACAGACACACGCACAGACACACACACAGACACACACTGACACAATCACACAGACACACACACAGACAGGCGCACAAACAGACACACACACACACACACAGACACACTCACACACACACAGAGACACACACGCGCACACACAGACATACACACACAGACACACACACACACACACAGACGCACGTTGGTGCAAAAGTAGAGATTCCCAGAAGTTCCCAGGAATAAATATCACCAGCAATTTGTCCTGGACCAGCCACATCGAAGCTATGACCCAGAAAGCACACCAACACAACTCCTTCCTTAGAAGGCTTAAGGGCCTGTCCCACTTAGGCAATTTTTTTGGGTGACTGCCGGCAACTGTCAAAGTCGAGGCAGATCGCCAAACTTTTCTTTTACCCGACGACAGTGACCACGACAATGCCGAGTCAAGGCGAGATTACAGTATCTACTGAAACATCACGAAAATTCCCACGCTGTCAATGCTTCTCCGGCGTCCTAATTTTCGCTGAAATCACTGACAAGTCGGTAAGTACAAGAGTTTTGAACTATAACACCTTGTATGGGTTACTTAAAAACCAAGCTTCACTGTAACAAGGAATAAACCGGATTTACTTCCAGTTTACTAATAGCTGTATTAAAAACATTTTTTTTTAAAGTGGTTCAGTGGATTTTTGTGAAAAGTATGTGGGCATTCTTTGAAAATGTAAGGGAGATGTATATCTGGTTTCTGGGTTGCATATCTGGGTTTGGAGCTCACTTTAAATGTAATGGCCGAGGTCAAAAACATCGTGAAAATTCCCACGCTTACCTGTCGCCTCCAATCTACCTGTCAAATGACCCAACGGTAAATAAATTCGTCAAACACAAGCATTTTATGGTATTTTGAAATGACTTTACTTATTTTAATATTATGTGCTTCTAAATGCATCTTAAGAGAACCTATCAAACATGGGGACAGCATGCGACAGCAACCGCAATAAGCTACGATACCTGGCGACAAGCCAGTTGTCGCCGAGAAATTTCAAACCGTTTGATTTCTCAGCGACGCGCCGAGATCCACTACGATCTTTGGAAGACTCCTCTCGATAACTGTCGGCGACAGCCTAGTCGCCGGCAGTCGCCTTAAAATCACCTAAGTGGGACAGGCCCTTTAGGAGGTTTGGCATGCCCCTAACAACCCTCACCAACTTCTACAGATGCTGTGTAGAAAGTAGAAAGCATTTTATCAGGATGTTTCACAGCCTGGTTTAGGACCAGCTCTATTCAAGACCGCAAGACATTGCAGAGAGTTGTGGATGTAGCCCAGATCATCAGGCAAAGAACCTCCCTTCCATTGACTCAAATGCATACCTCCAGATTCTGGACAGTTTCCTCCCAGCTGTAATCTGGCAACTGAACGGTCATCCATCAGCTGGAGTGTGGTCCTGAACTCCCATCTACTTCATTAGAGACCTTTGAACGATCTTTAATTGGACTTCATCAGACTTTATCTTGCATTAAATTCTTTACCCTTTATTCGTGCACTGTGGAGAGCATGATTGTTTTCATCTATAGTCTTTTCTCTGACTGTAAACAAAACCTGGTCACTGTATCTCGGTACATGTGACAATAATAAACTAAACTAAACTTAAGAGTACCGATACCTAGTTCCATGCTTGCCTTCGTCAGTAAGGGTATTCATTTGAAGAGTTCAGACATCGTGCTACAGTTGTACATGATTTTGGTGAGACTACATTTGGAGTACTATGTGCAGTTCTGGTCACCCAGCTATTGAAAGGATGTCATTAAGCTGGAAAAGGTGCAGAAAAGACTCACCAGTATTTTATCAGGTCTCCAGGGCTTAAGTTATAAGGAGAGGCTGGATAAGGAGTGGCTTTATTCCTTGGAGCACAAAAGGCAGGGGGAATGACTTTATAGAGGTAAACAAAATCATGATAAGCATAGATATGGTGAATGGTCAGTTATTTTACCCAAGGTAGAATAGTTCAAAATAAGAGGGCATACTTTTAAGATGAGGGGAAAGATTTAGGAGACTTGATGGGCAATTTTTTCACGCAGAGGGTGGTGTGTACATGGAATGAACTGTCAGTGGAGGCACAATGGTGATGTTTAAAAGACATTTAGACAGGTATATGGATAGGAACCGTGAGAGTGATCTCGGACAAATCCCGCAGGCAAATGGGGGTAGCTCAGTTATAAAACCTGGTCAGCATGGATGAATTGGATGTTGCTTTATCTTGTGCCATCTGGATGTAACACTTTGCAGACCTACAGACCGCATCCACACATACTTTATTTCCATGCCATTCGTTATTTCCATCCAAACCAATCCACATTGCTATCCTTTGCATCTATATCACTATATCATTATTCAGCACTGTATTGATATCTTAATAACTGATACAACCCCTTTCCTTTTTCACATATTCCCTGGAAACATCAAACTAGAATAGCGAGTTACCTGGTCAGCCTACAACCCTGTCTCTGTAATAGCTATTGGATCAAACTCATTTGTTTCTATTTGTGTCATCAACTCATCTATCTTGGTACAAATGCTACATGCATTCAGACAAAGCATTCAGACAATAAGCTGTGATTTCTTTCATATTTTAATTACTTTCTCTGGATTCACTTCCTACTGCACATTGTATTTATATTTTCTGTCCTTTCTGTTATGCTTTGACATTTCAGGTAATAATCTAGAGATTATCACTACTGTGTTTCTGTTTTGAATTTTCCCCAAAGTGCTCATAACCTCTCAGCAAACTTTCCTTCCCAGTTCTACACATGCGTTTAGTGCCTATATGAACCAAAATAACTGATCCTCTTCCTGCCATTCCAAGTTCTTTTCCAGCCCCGAAGAGTTGCATTTAACCCTGGCAATAGGCAGGTGACACGACTTCCAGACATTATATGTTCCAGAGAATTGTGTGTTTCCCTAACTGTATCTATTATTATAGTTATTGTATTTATAACTACTACATTTCTCTCTTCAATCCCCACTTGAATGACCCGCTCTTACATGTGACCTTCCAAAGTGCTACACCTCACACTTGCCTGGATTAAACTCCATCTGCCATTTCTCTATTTATAATTTCAACTGATCTAAATCCTGCTGTATCCTTTGCCAATTTTCCTCACTATCCACAACTCCATCAAGTGTCTCCATCAGCAAACTTACTTGTCAACAACCCATCTACATTTCTGTCCAAATTATTTTACATATTTTACAAACAGCACAGGTCCAACCAATGATCTCTGTGGAACACCACTGGCCACTGACATCCAGTCAGAATAACACCCGTTCATGACTGGCATAGATAGTGGAGTTAATGAGGTCACAGATTTTGAGGAAGGCTGGCAAACTACACAGCAAGCTACAGGTGGCAATGTGTCGTTCCTCAAGCACAATCTTCACCATCACCAGCAGCCTTGAAACAAGGTACCCTGAGGCTTTGTTCACAATGGCCAGGGTCTTCAATCAGGCCAACATCAGGAGAGCACAACCAAAATACTGTCAACACGTCCCCTGCCCAACCAAAAACACATACACCCAGGTGATGTCTAAGTCAGTAGCATTCAAGACCTCAACCACACAAGGTCATTACTGACTATCTCTAAAAACGCTATGCTTTTCCAAATATGTATACATCCTATCCCTCAGAAATTAAAGAAAATAAGGAGGGAGAAATGTGATTATGATTTAAAAAAACAACCTGGCTAGTTATATCAACACAAACAACAAATATTTCAAAAGATTATATGAAATGGAGAGGCCAGCTAGAATAAGCGTGGCACCTCTGGAGAGTGAGATTGGGGAATTAACAGCGGGAAACAAGGAAAAGGTAGATAATTTAAACCAATACTTTGCATCAGAATTTATAGTGGAGGATATTGCAAATATCCCGAAGATATTTTTGTGTAACACGGTAGAACTTAAAAGGCTGGTGCACAAAATACGAGCTCACAGGGCTAAGTAAATGTAAATGGATTGAAGACTGATTATCACACAGAAGACAGTGTCAAAATAAATGGGTCTTTTTCATACTGAAAGGATGTAGCAATGGAAATAATATGGGACTCTTCTTAAGAGAGGGCAGGCGTTGCTGAATAGTTCCGGCACAAACACTGCTCAAATAATAACATTTGTATTCTTTGAAGTTTAGAATAATGAGAGGTGATCTTACTGAGAGATCTACAATACAATACAATATCTTTCATTGTTATTGTACAAGTACGAGATTGAGAATGTCACTTCCATATCGATGCTATCAAATATATAAATAAATCACTGCGAAAATGAAAACAACAATGGGGGGGAGAAAAAAAAGGGGGGAACAAGGTAAAGTGCAACAAAAAAAAGTTCATGCAGGGGTCAGTTGTGCCAGATGACCCGGAGGGCAGAGACAGATCATGGCGGGCTCTCAGCAGGACCAATTCAGAGCAGCTTTAGCTCTAGGGATGAAGCTGTTTCTTAGTCTGGAGGTGTGGGCGTAGAAGGCTTTGTAATGTCTGCCAGATGGAAGTAGTTCAGACGGTGGCATGGGTGTGTGGAGTCTTTGTAGATGCTGGTGGCTTTCCTGAGGCAGCGTGCCTTGTAGATGTCCTCCAGGGCTGGCAGCTGTGTCCTTCACTTCTTCACTGTGCCCTTCACTCCTTCATCTTTGGTGAACTTCACAGAATAGATGCTGCTATTTTCAATACAGTTGATGTCTCAAACAAAGGGTCGAAGAAACAAGGGAGCAGACAGATAAAATTGAGGTGCATAGGAATTTCTTCCTGCAGAGGCTGGAGAGTCTCTGAAATGTTCTATCCTGGAGGCTTGTGGAGGTTAAGTTGATGGAGGTATTTAAAGAGGTAGTTGATACATTTCTGAAAAGTGGGGAGTTAAGGGCTATGTGGAAATTGAAGCCAAAGGAGTTAAGGCCAAAAGCAGGCAGAGGCCATGATCATGTTGAGTGGTGGGAGAGATTCGAGGGATTAAATTACCTTCCTAGTGTAGATGTGAGTGATGCCCCAAGGACATGGTTCAGTGCAGAAAGAAGTTTAATGGTCTCGTATGAATTGCAGATACTTTGACAATTTCCATCCACCAGCAACAGCAAAATTACAATCAGATTCCACATTTGAATTGACAATTATTTCTATTACTTGTGAATTCCTAACTAAAAGTCACATGTTGAAACATAGAGACCCTTGCCACTACTGTAGTCCTTTCCCATATATCTCATATCTTAACTACATTTCCTGATATTCACCCATGAAAGGCAAATTGCAAATAGAAATCCCATTTGAGACTAATAAAATCTGGTGTCAAGCGGTTCTTAAATTTCATCTAATAGTACTGACAATAACTTCCTTCAATTTACTGATGATTGAGTGTAAACAGGTCTGCTGGAAATACTCAGCAAATCAACAGCAATGTGGAAAGAGAATAAATGCTTCAGATCTTCGATCAGATCTGAAAATCCTGCTTTTATTTCCCAGTGCCAACATGCACGGTATTTCGCTTTGCCCCAGAAATGTGAAAAAATGGCAAATGATATGTAATTTACAACTACAAAGGAAAAAAAGGTAATTGTATTGTGAGGTAGTTTAATTCCTATTACTTAAGTTCCACCGCTTTCTCCCAGAGTTACTGGTTAAGTTGATGCTCTTGTACATGTAGCTGTAAGGGGCAATTTCTAGTAACTCAGAAGTATTAGATTTAAATAAATTGAACACAGAGGAATCAATGTTATAATGTCTTTGGGAGCCTTAATTACTAATTGGGAACATGAAGATGTTAAGTGATATTATTCCTATTCAGATAGTTGTACTAACCATTTTTTAAAATTATTTGTGTAAGAAACATTAATCCCTTTATTAAAATAGCCAATGTATTAATAGCATTACTATGAAGTGATCTATCGAGAGGATGAATTTTATTTTCTTATTTTCTTATAAACTCTTATTTTCATTGATATGCTGGAACATTTACCGTTTTATCCACATAACAATTTTTCACATACATTGGGAACACTATAAATCAATTTCAAAATTCAAGAAAGCAGGTCCAAGAAATGGATAAGAAAAAATAAAGTGCAACATGATCATGGATCAGAATGTTGGAAATGCAGTAAAAGAACCTCAATTGTTAAATTAATTGGAAAAGATTAGCAAAAGTTAATATGTCCTTTACTGACTGAGACATATTGTGATGCAAGGAAATGGCAGAGAAATTAAACAAGCCTATCTCATGGAAGACAACAAATACCTCCTGCAAATAATAAAGTAAATGAGGAAATCTAATAAAAAGGCATTCATAAAAAAGAAAGTAGTGGGACTAAATGTTCACAAATCTCTAGAATCTGTTGACGTCTATCCTTGTGGAGGTGGTAGTGGAATTGGTGGATGCAATGGTTGTCAACTTCAAAAATGTCAACCTAGAATGATTCCCATAAATTGTAAAGTAGCAAATCACACTCATTATTTGAGCAAAGAAGAAAAGGAAAACAGGGATCTAGAGACTAGTTTGCCTGACATCAGTGGTCGAAAAATGCTGGAATCAACTGTAGGTAGTAAAATAACTTGGAAAATAATAATAGGACTGTGGAGTGTCAACATAGATTCATAATGGAGAAAATCACATTTGAAATATCTGTTGGAATATTTTTCACGTAACTAACAGAATAGATGAAGACAAACAAGTAGCTGTGATATATTTGGTCTTTTGGAAGGACTTCAATAAGGTGCCGTATGAGAGGTAAATAATATTAAACCACATGCTATTCGGGATAACACTGCGAATGAGCAATTCATTAACAGAATGGAGAATAGGAATCAATAGGTCATCTTCAGGTTGGAAGGCTATGAAACACAATCCAGTACAACACTAACCCCAACCTTGACAATGGACCAACACAGTCCACCTCTTACACTTTGTTCCCTCAAGCTATCTCCAAATGTTGAATGTGCCCCGACTTACATTTTCACGTAAAAATCCATTCTAAGCCATTCCAGCAACCCTTGATCACTGCTTAGTCTCATCATAATAGATACACACATTCATACAAAGAAACAAGATTAGGCATTGATAGAATCCTCCATGATTAGCGAGTCTGAAGAAGGGTTCCAACCCGAAACTTGACCTATTCCTTTACTCCAGAGATGCTGCCGGCTCACCGAGTTACTCCAGTATTTTGTGTCTATCCTCTTACATGATTAAAATTTTCTTTTTCAGAATTTAATGCATTTTACAGACTGTGTTATTTGTTTACGACTGTGGTGTAGCACATTTCAATTTGTATTGGGTACTTCTTTGTCAATATGTTGGAAAGTAAGCTAGGAAGGAGCATAGGCAAGGAAATAAGGTCATACGGTCATGTGATAGAACCAGAATTAGGCCAGTGGGCCCAACAAGTCCACTCCATCATTCAATCATGGTTGATCTATCTCTTCCTCCTAACCCCATTCTCCTGCCTTCTCCCCATAACCTCTGACAACTGTACTAATCAAGAATCTATCTATCTATCTATCTCTACCTTAAAAATATCCATTGGCTTGGCCTCCACAGCCTTCTGTGACAAAGAATTCCACAGATTCACCACCCTCTGACTAAAGAAACTCCTCCTCATCTTTCTAAAGGAACGTCCTTTAATTCTGAGGCTATGACCTCTAGTCCTAGACTCTCCCACTAGTGTAAACATCCTCTCCACATCCACTCTATCCAGGCCTTTCACTATTCAGTAAGTGAGGAACCCACGATACTTACTTCCTTGTTTGATTGTGAACATGTTAGGAACATGGCATGGTATAGAAATTACGTCATTTGTAATGGCTACGCTGACAATATTTGTCAAGGATGAAAGACATTACTGAGACTTTAAAAAAATTACAATTTTTTGTTAGCGAGCAAGATCACAATCACTAATAATTGTCTTTCTTCACCATGAAAAAGGTTGACCAAATATGTACGATCTTCACTTTGAAAAATTCGCTGCAACATTTAACAATTTGAACATTCAGTTATTGATGGATTTCCAAAAATTCTGAGAAACTTTTACCTTTATTTCAGAGTTCCTGTCTGATAATTAGCCAGCCATCCATATTGGGTAGGAAAGCCTGCAGTTGATGATCGCACTGAAGGAGTAGAAACATAGAAACATAGAAAATAGGTGCAGGAGTAGGCCATTCGGCCCTTCGAGCCTGCACCGCCATTCAATATGATCATGGCTGATCATCCAACTCAATATCCTGTACCTGCCTTCTCTCCATACCCCCTGATCCCTTTAGCCACAAGGGCCACATCTAACTCCCACTTAAATATAGCCAATGAACTGGCCTCAACTACCTTCTGTGGCAGAGAATTCCACCGATTCACCACTCTCTGTGTGTAGATAGAGTAGATAATCTCCAGTGACATCAAGGGATACATTTTGGCCACAGCACTGGGCATCACACCCCTTATGTTTAAAATAGTGTTCCTGCAATTTTTCAGGCCCACAAACAAACAGACCTGAAACTGGGCCTCCATCAACATAACCCATAATACTATCAATGTAGAATTTTTGCGCACAAGCCTCTCGAGTGGGCTTAAACCACAACATTTTGACTTGGATGCAAGTGAACCACAAACGAACCACTAACAAATGAAATATTTATTTTAGAAATATAGAAACAGAAAATAAGTGCAGGAGGCCATTCGGCCCGTCGAGCCAGCACCACCATTCAATATGATCATAGCTGATCATCCAAAAATCAGTGTCCCGTTCCTGCTTTCTCCCCTTATCCCTTGATTCTGTTAGACCTAAGAGCCATATCTAGCTCTCTCTTGAATACTTGAATTTTCTATCAGCTTATATCTTTCCGAGCTAATGTTGCACTGTGGTCCTACTTTCATAAAGCCTTCATATGGCTCTACTTCTGTACTTGCATCTGCAACAAATAATTGTCCTAGAGACTTTGTTTTGAGCCCATTTACATCTTCACAGCCCGTTTCCTGGTTATCTTCCTACATTCAGTTTATTGTTTCCATTCAGTTCCCTTACGTCTGCCTCCAAGACAGATACTACAAACCACAAGATAAATGAGGCAGAACAGGTTTCCTTGTCTGTAAATTTATTGATTTAGTTACATACCCTGCTGCCCTATCAAGTTATTATTCCATTGGTGCCTGCTCCTCTGTATGTTTTTCAATAAATTATTGCCTACTGCTTTATGAATTTTTGATTTACTACATTTCACTTTTCAATTAATTTGTCAATTCTCTGATGTATGCTGCTGTATTAATGATTTTAACACAAGCAATGAATCTAAATCATTTATGCTGTTCTCATTTAATTTATTAATTTCTTCCAGCTTGTAATTTTTTTTATTATTGATTGATTTAGTTGTGGCCAGCATACAATTAATTCACTGGTATCTGCTTAACTCTGCTGCAGTGTTGATCAATTTACTGTCATGATTGTGAATCGTTGATTGTCATTGTGATTTTTACTAGTTTTTGTATGTTTAGATGATCTGCTGATTTAACTTGTCTTCTTTCATGGAATCATGCAGCATAGGAACGGGCTCTTCGGCTCACCATGTCCTTGCTGACCAGGAAATACCTATCAGTACTAATCTTATGGTCACCATCCCTATATTCATGTGCTTATCAAAAAGCCTCCAGGAAGGACCGTGTCCTCTATGCCTTCCCTCTTTAAATGTCTCAATGCTTCTTAAATGTAATAATTGCATCTGATTCCACCACTTTGTCTGGCTGCACGTTTCCCCCCTCAAATTCTCTTTTCCCTCTCACCTCAAACTAATGCCTTCATTTCTGATACTCCTACCATTGGTAAAAACATCTGACCATCTACCACATCTGGGCTTATTACATTTTTATATACTTTCACCAAGTCACCCCTCAGCTCCTTTGGGCCAGGGAAAACAAGCTCAGCCTTTCCAATCTCTTCCCATAACTGAAGTCCTCCAATACAGGCAACATCCTGGTGCATACCCTTTGCACTTCTCCAGAAAAACCACATCCTTTCTATGACAAAGTGCTGGAGTAACTCAGAGGTTCAAGCAGTAACATCGGAGAACACAGATAGGTGGCGTTACCTATCTACCTTTTCCAGAGATGCTGCCTGACCCGCTGAGTTCCTCGAGCACTGTGTGTCTTTTTTTTTTGTAAGCCAACAGCTGCAGTTCCATAGATAGACACAAAATGCTGGAGTAACTCAGCGGGTCAGGCAGCATCTCAGCAAAAAATGGATAGGTGACGTTTCAGAGTGGGATCCTTCTTCAAACATCTGCAGTTCCTTGTTCTCGACATTATTTCTATTGTGTGACAACCAGAACTGCACACAACACTCCAAGTTGGTCTGATCAGTGTTTTGTAACTTCGCAATGTAAAATCCCAACTCTTATATTCTATTCCTCGACCTCGGAAGACAAGCATGTCATATGCCTTCTTCGCCACGCTATCGACCCATTTTGCCACTTTCAGGGAAATATGGACTTGGAACCCTAGCACTCTCTTTTCACCAATAAATATTGGCAGTTATGCAGTAAAAAATCATTTACCGTAAAATCCAGGCCCATGCATCCCAGACAGAAAAAAAAATTACATTAATTGACAAGTTTATAGCTTTCAATAACGTTCCATACAATACTGCCTGCTGCCAATAATTGTGCGTAGTCAGGACTTGCCATATTTATACATAATGCCCCTTTATTTTTGATAAGACTGCAAGTGGTAATGAGATAGAATGGGCTGGCAGGTCTCTTTTTAAAATGTGGACCCAACAAATCTATGAATGTTTTAAGAATGTGCAGTTCTGTAAACTAGTAAAATCTGAGTTGTCAGATTTTTATCATCTCAGGAACACTGCTAATCAATTTTTGCGAATATATTCTGAAATCATTTGTTAATTTTTCTCCAATCTATTAAGATGTTTCTTCTTAATGGCTAACCTAACATTTTCCCCTTTTTTTGCCATAATGACAAACTGCGAAGTTCAATTTTATTGATTGCCTCCATGTACTTGAAAATACATCCCTAAAGAAAAGTCTTATTTTCCAATTAAAAAAAACACCAAGTGTTTGACGTCACTTCCTCAGTTTTTCCTTTATGTTAAATACTTAATCCGTAAATGGAGAATTTCAAGAGTTAAGAGCGATGATAACCTCTGTTAAAAGAGGCCAGATTTTAAAAAAGCACCCTAGACAGAATCCGAGAACTCAGTTATCCACTGACCCAAGTCATTCCAAAGCTGGTTTCACTGTTCCTCATTACTTTCTTGTTGTTTCTAGCAAAGTTGGATAGATATACGGATAGGAAGGGATTAGAGGAATATGGGCCAAATACAGGAAAATTAGACAAACTCAGATTGCCACCTTGGTCAGCATGAACAAGTTGGGCTGAAGGGCCTGTTTCATGCTGTATAGCTCTAGGATTATAAATCTGTAAATGATATATTAGCAAATGTGGGCTGGGCCCAAATGTGGGCTGGGCCCAATTTCTCTAACCACATTGATTATAGTTCTTATTTTGTTAACTACATAACCATACTAAAAGAACATGCTCAGAAAAGACCATAGATCTTCTTGTTTTAAGGCTCCCTTACTCTGAAAGTTCAGTTTTGTGATATTTGATTAACCAGCCTACCTTGAACAGAAAGCATTTAATTAACCACCAAGGTACTTGCTTCAATAAATATAGAATGCAAGAAGAAAAAGGAATAGAAGTCAGAATATGTTAGCTAAATTACCAAATGTGCTATTATAAAAACAAAGGAGTTACTCCTTTAGCACAAATGTTTCATGTTACCAGGAAACATTAGAAGAACATAATGGCCAGTGTCTATGAATGGGTACGGACTGAAGAAACTGGGTTTGTTTCTCTTACAGCAGAGAAAGTGGAGATGGAATTTTATACGCATTCAAAAGCACGATTGCAAGAAAATGAAACAAAATACAAGATAATGATACAGATATTGGCAGCACGTCGAGAAATCCAAAATACACAGATGTCAGGTGCTTTCAAAAGGAAAATAATTTTAATGCAATTAGTAGACATGATATGGAAACACTGCCTGAAATAACAGTTGTATTATTGCATTTCATGTTATTGAACTGCTTGTTCTATCTTTCTGATTTATTGCAGACCCTTCAAAGATCCACAATTTTTTTTTAAACTGATATATCAGGAATAATCAAGAGTGCTTTGAAAGTATCATCTATTGTGCAATAATGTTGTGCACTTAAATCTTTCCATAAATTTCTTAATTCTACTTTATGCCATTTTATAGGGTGGCACACCTAGAAATCACTTTGTTTTACTGGATAGAGATACAGAGAAGGCACTCATATAATGTACATTGGGATAGGTGTGAACATTTTGCAATGTGGAGATACGTTAACCAGATTTTGTTAAAGTTTGTCCTGCCAATAATTTATTCAGTGAAGATGTACATACAAGAGTTGTCCAGTATAAAATGGTGTAAAAATGATTAATAACTAAAACAAAATGAAAAATTACCAACATATCTTGGTGTTTACTTTGTTGACCTCTGATGCCATTTGCCTCCCATCACTCCTACTCTTTTGAGTTGTCCAGAGTGGGGTGTGAGGTGGCATACACAGGGTGCATCAGTAAGAGTGAGATTCCTAAACAGACCAGGCAGTGGCGCATCATGTGAAGGTTAAGATCTTTCCTAAGGCATCAAAGGTCGATTGCCATGCTTTTCTTCCTGTCCTGACGTATCCCTTGATAGCAGGAGATGCTGTGCAGAACAGTTTGTTGCAGTTTCATTGAACAGCACTGCTGTGCTCTCAGTCTAGTTCATTTTCTGGGAAAGCCTCTTATGACCATCATCTCAAGTTCTCAGACAGAAACAGCCCTGAGGGTTCTCTCAGCAGTGCTTCTGCAGTCACATCTGCAAATCACTGCTGTGCCAGCTCATGCAATGCTTTGCTAGTCAGTTTCTCTACATGATCATCATCTACAATGACGTCTTAAAGTTCTGCCCTTGGGGCAATGTCATAGGTCACTGTTGGCATCTCTTCCTCCAAACAGACAAAATTATTGACGCTCCCTGTCATGCCTTCCAACAAACACCATTTGTAGAGGTGGCTATAAATTCTTCCTGTATCTTTGATATTGCCTTTGTTTTATTGCATATCTTTCACAAGCCCATCTGATGTCCATCTTTCAACTCGACCAACTAGAATTTGTGTCGATGGTAATATGTCTTGAAAATGGCAATAACACACTTATCCACAGGTGTAGAGAGGGGAAAGTCATGCTAAAGTAAGAGAAGTGTGGATCAGAACCTCCATCAGCTGAGGTTTTTCACATGTCTTGGGCTAATGCGAAATAACACTGGCTTGGGTTTGAAACAGCCCTCCTCACTGTATGGAGTAATTGAGTCATACAGTATGGTAACAGGCCCTTTGGCCCAACTAGCCAACATCTACCAACATGCACATCCACACTCGTCTCATCTGCCCATGCTTGGCCCATAGCCCTCTCAATCTATCCTGTCCCAGTACCTGTCCAAGCGTTTCTTAATTTAACAATAGTACTTGCTTCAACTACCTCCTCCAGCAGCTCGCTCCATACACCCACCACCCTTTCTGTATTAAGGTTACCCCTCAGGTTCCTATTAAAATTTTCCTCCCTCACCTTAAATCTATGTTCTCTTGTTCTCGATTCCCCTACTCTGCACAAGACTCAATGCATCTAAGCAATCTATTCCTCCGAACCTTGTACACCTCTTGGACCTTGTACAGCTCCAAGAAATAAAGTCCTTGGCTGCTCAACCTCTCGCTATAGCTCAGGTCCTCGAGTCCTGGCAGCATCTTCGTAAATCTTCTCTGCACCCTTTCCAGCCCGACACCATCTTACTTTTAACATGGCGCCCGAAACTGAACACAATACTCAAAATATGATCTGACCAATGTTTTATGCAACTCTGACATAACCTCCCAACTTCTATCTAACTTAGCTGCCATCACCACTGCCACTGAATCACAAAAGTAGGCATGAGTCACGTTAAAAAAAGAGGGATAGGGCCGAGGGCGTGCGTGAGGTGTACAACGGGGGGTCAAAAAATTGGAAATTTACACACAAAATTACTAGTTTCAAGCCTCTTTTAGTGCATTTCCAAGTAAAAACAGACATTACAAAATAATGTGAATATGTCACTGTATACAAATAACATTTTGAAGTAAATTCGCACATTATTTGATAGTCAGCCCAAAAAGGTGGTAATTGGCTTTTCTGCTGTGTTTTATATTTTAACCCCATCTTAATTAATTAATTTAGTTATATAATCTTGCACTTAAATTTAATATTTACTCATTACAGTTCCACCACTGATTTTCGGGCACTCTTTGTTTCAGAGCTTTGCTGGTTTATCCAGCCGGCTAAGGAAGTCAGCTATGGGGATAGATGTGCTGGCTCCAGCTGGGCTGGAGTTCCAGAGCCCCGGCTGCTGGTTGCAAATTCAACCCACTGATCGACCATGGAAGTCCCGATGAGCTTGAGATTGGCTGCCTTGCCCAGCCTAGGTGCCACATTTTCGGGTAGACTTCCAGGGCGCCAGGGGTTTTATCACGGAACCCCTAGCGACCTCCAGCGGCCGAATTGACAAATTGGCCATGGAAGCCCCAATGAGGTCGAGATTGGCTGCCTTGCCCAGCCTAGGTGCCACATTTTCAGGAAGACTTGCAGGGCGCGCAAGATCTCTCGCGGAACCCCTAGCGACCTCTCACGGAGCCCTAGTGTTCATTACAAGTCTATACATCTTTTTTTTTCTTTCTTTTTTTCATTCCGATTTCTCAGTTTTTTTGGCAAAATGAAAAACACGGAAATCATGCAAAAGGCGCGGAAAATGGATTTTAAAAACGCAGAAATCCGCGGAAACGCGGAAATTTCACATGCCTGCAAAAGAGAGAAATAAAAAAACAAGCCAAACAAAAGAGCAGAGTGTGCCTTATCCTTCTCTCCACCTCCCACCCTCCTTCTGAAAACTCTTGAGAGCCAGACTCACACCTGACCTCCACACAGCCCTCACCACCACACAGCATCTCTCCCAACACGGCCGCTCCCAAATATCTCCTTGAAGAGTGGCAAAAATAATCCCGCATGTCATCAAGGGGTTCTGATTTCATATGACACCCAAATGCTCCCTAGACCACTCCTTCTTCACTGATGGTGTTTCTGAATGGAAGACAAAGAGGGGCTTCAAATTAACATTTCCTGAAACATGACTACCCCCCCAGAACATAAGGAGGCCATGGTGACCTTGAACCTTGATGCAGAATAGCATGTCTCCTCTAAATTAAACACAGGTAAGAATCATTGCCACTTCCCACAATGGCCTTGAGTGAATCAGGGAATTCATGCGCTGTCTGTATATCAGCACTCACAGTTTTGCTGGTACTGCAAACACTCCAATGCTTAAATCAATCAAACCAACCTCAATTATTCACAAACATCTCCTCAGATGAACCCTTGCCTTTCTTTTTCTTTAACCAGTTGTACACACTCTTCACCTTCTCCATGATGATTGTTCAGCAAAATATTATTTAACACTGCCTGGTCCTCAATACATACATAACGCAGGATCACCACTCTCTTCAATTAAACTACACCTTCTGCGTGATATTCTAAATCTTACCTGATTGATTCCAAACATCATTTTACATAAGTGGATCCAAGGTTAACACCTCAGATCACACTTCATCCCACTCACCCCCTCACACATTCGCATTTAACACTTTCAATGAAAGACCGGAATTCTGGACTATTAATTTACTTAATAAACAAATAAAGGACCAAAAACACTTATTAACAAGACATGGCTGAACCACGGTGAATGGACAAGGTGATTAATGAAACTCTCCACTGATTTGCTGATAACAAAAATAAACAAACATGCCATTTATCATGCATAAATATCTAGCCCTGCTATTATGCTCACGCCTGTGAACTGCTGCCACATTTTCTTTGTCTAAAAATCAAAGTAAATGACAAAGGAGGCTCCAGAGCAAACTTCACAATAACTATTTTTCATTATATAAGGTATAATATAATAAGAAAGTTCTCTTGTCACCACATTTCCTTTTGTAATTGTGGCTTTCAAAAATAAATTTACAAAACACTTGAAAAGGCAAGAATTCAAAACAATCGCATCCAGAAAATGGCTCCTGTTTTTAATAACTTTTTAAGTTAGTGATATTAGGAGCACTTCATACTAAAATTTAAAAACAGGCAAAAACCTTTGAATAGTGTCCATCTATATATATTTTTTAAACTTCCTTTTATGATGAGTTACAATTGGGACTGCAAACGGATGTCAGCTGCATCAATTATGTGAAATACAGAGAAAAAATATCAAATTTCAATATTGCAGTCGCTGTTACGAGAATAAAACTCCACATGGCAATGAAATAGCAATCAAACCCTGCTTTAGACTGAGCTTTTCCAAATGAATAAATAACTAACTTCTCAAATGAATACATGCATAATGAATCTGGTAATAAAGGCTTTATCTGATGATTATAACAGTTAAGGATGTAAATATTACACATTTCCATTACCCACATTAAAACAGTATTTTGAATCCTCAAGACTGTTTGAAACCTATGTCGCACTCGGGAGTCATTTGTATCATTTAACCATCTTAAACACAGGCAATATTTTCAAAGTTTCTATTGCAGGGAATTCTTATTTTATTAACATGAACTGCTTAGACTACTTTGCAGATTTTTGCTGAATACTTGCATCACTTGATCCACATTTAAAAAATATTCTGACATATTCTTATTCAGAATAACAAGAGATAATCAGAGGTTCTATAATAACAATAATTTGGCTCTTCAAAAATGATTGTCATGTATTTTTTTTAATACATTTCTTAATTATGTTTTGAACTTCATGCAAAATACTCTGCAAGTCTTTGATCGTTCTTTAGTCCACTGCTTCTCTCTTCGTGTAAGGATGACAACTGACAGTTGCACGGCACTGACAAGATGGAGAAACATCCCACCTTCCCTATTCTCAATCCAATTAGACCTCTAATCCTCTAGACGAGAGGCCCAACTACACGTTCTACATGACAAGGACAGGTATTGATTATTTGTCATGACGGTTAACACTGCCCCTGCTGAGGCCATTCTGAAAAAAGCGAACGTCTTAAATTAGACAGCATTTCAGCTGTTCCGGAGGCCAAATGGCAAAACAATTGAAAGCTAATAAAAGGTATAGAAATGAACAAATCATAACATTATGACAGGTTGATTGTTGACAGTAGTTCAGATGGTGTGCTTTGCCAGACGAGTAATAAAATTGCTCCTCCTCTTTTTCCTATAGTGCTGTTCCAGCTTTGACTAAATGAAAGGCCAGAACAATTAAGAATTTGACCAGTGAAGCTAAGCCTGGAAAGCAACTATCATCAAGGGACACAATGTCAATACCAGGTTGCATTCATCAATAGCAGCCTACATGACAGGTATTTGTCTCGACTAAATCTCCAAAGATGCTCTCTGTCTTCAAGTTATGTTTCAATTTCTGGTTTAAGATCCATTTTATTGTCCTGGCCTCTATAAATAAATAGTAAAGTACTTAATCTGTGCAAAATAGCAAATTAAATTAATATCTTAAAGTTTATCATATTTAAAGACGGTACACTGGTAAAATTGTTCCAGAGATGCTGTTTAACCTTACGCATCCTTCCAGCATTTTCTGCTTCTATTTTAAATTGGTAGTAGGCTCTGAAATGTGATTAAAATGATCCAAAACACAAACACTAATGATTGTGGGGTTAAGAAGACAATCAGCTTGAGTAAATGCGTATGGTAAATTAAGTGCTCTCTGCCACAAAATGATTTTAAGCAGAGGCAAGACTGTTTGACTAGCATGAGTGTTAAATATTCCTAAAGTAAGCATTTATTTAAGTAAATACACAAAACCATTTCATAAAGTATATTATATTGCAATAAAAATGTTTTAATTGAATATATCAGATAATAGTGATTTAATAAGCAACTGTGATTTTAGAAGCACATAATTGTATCCATGCAGCTGCATACAGTACCCTGCACTATTAGTGAACAAAAATCAATTTTGTGCTTTTTGCACGTATGGAAATTCCTACTCCAAATTAGAGCTTATCTTACAGATTGATGCTTCAATGCAGAACTGAAGAAATGCTCCTATCCCATCTCTTCTTATATGTCACTTTGATTTGATGCAAAATATTTTGTGGTCTCAGAGAAGAACAGGAATTTGTAGAAATATCCTAACCAAAATGATGCTCCATTGAAAATAGTTATCTGATTTTCTTGGACGTTTTATTGCAAATTGGTTGCAGGGTGGTATAATTTCAAAATTAATGAATTGGTTACTGTAAGCTGTGGAGCTCTATCCTGGGCCCAGCACATTGATGCAATCTTAAAGAAAGCCCATCAATGTCTCTATTCCCTCAGATGTTTGAGGAGACTTGGTACACGGAAGAATACTCCATCAAACATCTACAGATGTATGGTAGAGAGCATGTTGACTGGTTGCATCACAACCTGGATCAGCAACTGGAGACAGAGATCACTGTAACTTTGAGGGTTCTGGAGGCCACGAAGGTTCCTGTCAAAGACAGCATAGAAAGTATTGAGCTCGTCTGGAAGTTATGTGTTGCTGCCATTTGAGCTACTTGGTTTCACCTTATAGGAAGTGATGACGTGCAAACCCTGCCACAGTTGCCAAGAGTACATCAGAGTCTCTGGTTTAGTCCCAAAGTATCTCTTTATGTTCACAATGGCTTTCTGAAGGTCACACCTGGATCGCCTAACTTGGACAGCACAGATCTGATCCTCAGATCATTGCAGATCACCTGGTTCATCAGAGACCTCGTGTTGTGGAACACTCAGATCATCATGGTAGGAACACAATTCCTCTTCAAATTTCCATTTGAAGTCAGTAACAACCGTCACATATTCATTCAGGTTCATTGCCGAGTCCTTGAACATCATCCAGTCTACCAAGTCCAAACATTCGCAAAGTCACTTCCCTGCCTTCCCTAACCAGCTTTGTGCAATCCGCTTCACCGGAGACGTATTTCAACAGGAAGAAAGAGCAGAGCCAGGCGGTCGATTTTCCAACATGCAGGCAAAGGCTGGAGCGACAGACACCTCTGAAGGATGAAATACCGTCAACATTGGTACTCTCATCATCAGTGTTGCAAGAGACATGCTTATGGTAGTTTGTAAGTATCTTCTTCAAGCATTGGGGTACACCGTCTTGTGTTTACTGACCACGGCGTATTGTTCCTCAAGTGCGAGCCGAGCGTCTGTCTGAGGTGGGATGTAATCTGCGGGGATGATGATGATGGAGGTGAGTTCCCTTGGGAGGTAGAAGGGATTAACTTTCTTGCTGAATGTTCCTGGTCGAGGGAGAAGAAGTCGTACAATCCGGCCACATCCATGCACCATGAAGAGTTAACCATGAAGCAAAGCCACTATCTCTCACTTTCCTCGATAACGCCATCCAGTCCATGCAATGGATTGAGAAATCTTCGGATTGGAGGACAGAGCCTGGGGAGCTGTGGGTGAGGCATGTCTCTTTTACTCAGTATCACAGCATCTTTCCATGTCCCTTCAGTAAAATAATCTTAACCTTCAGACCTCAATCTTATTTTCTAGGGAATGTACATTGGCCAAGAGGATGCGAGGGAAGGAGATTGGACTACAGGCCCCGCACTTCATTTTTACTTGGAAGTTGTCCTGGCGACACGTTTGTGGGCACAATGAAGGCCTCCCTGGATGCTTCCAGATACTGTATTGACTGTGCCTAAATATCGCAGGGTTAGAATCTGTGTTCGACGGGCAAATGCAAGATTGCTAATTCATTTAAATAATCCAGAAACCTGTACATTACCGCACTGATTAGTGCCATTCTTACAGTTAGTAACTTTAAATGGGTATATTTTAGATTATCCTCCCCTGCTGCAAGCAAAATGCCACCATACTTCAGTGCCATTTAAAAAAAAAACTATTTTTTAATATCAAGAATCTTTCTTTATATCAGTTGACAGAATACTATACTCGACAATGACAAAATCTTCAACTTACAAACAAATCTATTGAATAGTAAACAAACGTGAATAGTACCAATCATTCCATGTGGATTTTACAGGAACTAATAAACTTAGATTTGACCTGAAAAGAAATTAACTTTTAATCATAACTGCAGCACTTACATGTTGCTTCTTTCTCTTTTTCACCACTCATAAAAATCAGCTGGCTAGACCATAATTTTTAGAAAGCTTTCAGACACGCAAATTGATTTGACCCGACCAAACTTTATCCCCATTCCCAAAGAGGGCAACACCAAACAGATTAAAATATCTGCCTGTGTGGTTCTTTGAAAAGGCTTGAATACATATTTACATATTTCAACAAATGTAACCTCTCAGGAATAATAACCTATCATGAAAACAGTTTAAATGTCATGTGGCCCAAATAGTTTTCTGCTTGTTGAAAGAGCTCGTTCCCTGATCTAACCCCACCATCCAAAGTTTTATGTAACAACTCTTGAGTACAACTCTCAGGAGCATATACAATATTTTTATTTCCACTGAATAACCTAATGAATTCAGCTCCTCCATTGGCCACAAGAGATATCAATCGAGATACCAGAGAGTAGGAATATGGAATTTAGATAAGGGATCAGCCATGATTGTATGGAAGGCAGAACATGCTGCATGGTCTTCTCCTGCTCCTATTTTCCAGCGAAAGACTAAAAATCTAAAATTTGAGACATTATATGACAATGTGAGAAATAGCTTTATGTGATATAAGTTAGTAAAAATGTGGGATAACTGGATAAATCCTGAGAGTTTTTAGGATTCTTTATTGGCATTGATATATTATTGTCACAAGATTTTGTGAAAAACTTTGTTTTGCATGTTATGCAGGCAAATCATACCATATATGAAAACATCAGGTGGCGCAAAAAAATATAAACAGAGTGCCAAAGATAGTGTTACAGTTAGAGTGAAAGTGCCGCAACGAGGTAGGTTGGAAGATCAAGAAATTCCTCCATCGCATGAGAGGTCTGTTCAAGAGAGGAGCAGATAGAAAAATAGACCCATCACAATAAATATCATGGGTACTTCAGGTAAAATGCCTTTTCACTTTTTTGATATGGGTCTCATAAATCATACTCACCTTTTGTGCTGCAAGATGTAAAGCTGTCCTCTGGCTGCGATCTGCTTTGTTGACATTAGCTCCAGCCTTAAGGAGTGCTTCAGCACAGTCCAATCTGTCAGCAAGCACACAATACATCAGTGGAGTCCGGCCAAACTGGTCCTCTGTCTCCTTTAAGTCTGGATTTGCTGGATTAAAACATTTGGGAGAAGGAACAAATTAATTTGTTTTAAATGTTGGGTTAGACAATTTAATTATTTCACTAAAACAAATTGTTATAACTCTGAGAATTAGCTCGAATAGATTTACAGTCTATAGAAAAGTTGCGGCACTGTGCAATTGGGCTGACATTACTCTCGAGTAAGAATTGAGAACAATTTGTTTCCATTTATCTTTTGTTAAACCGTGCTTCTGTGAATCGAACATGAACTGGTGTACCAACATGATTCATAAATCTCACCTCACATTTGGCTGAGTAACCACAATAAACTATTAAGGGAGGGAAAGCCCTTGTCGAGTGTTTTAGCTTGGTGATGGTCAACGTAACCACTTAGCAAATGGGCAAAATGAAAACTCGACATTGGATATTCTCATTTTTTATCTAACTACCTGTACAGACCACACTTGCAGTGGATAGGATTTTGCCCCCTTACAAAGACCTGTACAGCAACTAATAAGATCAGGATCCAGCATGTCCAATGCTTGCCTAATTTTTAAGACTCCTCCTGAATAACACTTGCAGATTTTTAATTCCTACTCTTCTATTTAGCTTAACCTCCCCAATTGCATCTTTTCAAAAACTTCTTCACAGCTTTAAAGGTTTTCCAACGGACATTTATCTCTACAGTTAATTTGCTATACCGTGCAGGCAAATGTGGCAAACAATTTGCACAAACCATTGTATCATCAGCAGTAAATGAATCAATAAGCAGATAATATTTTGAAGGACTTTTATCCATCTCTTCTTTCGGCACAGAGGAAATACTAATCAAGGCCTAATACATCATTTTAAGGATATTGGAAGCTCCTGATCAGGTCTCAAGCCGATGTAATAAACATATGATCACGCTTTGTTCTGTGACACAGTGAAGTCCTGCCCCCATTCTTCATCTTCCTCTCAGTGCTACATAACCAAGCATTTCTTTGACCAATATACTGAAATCCAATAATCCTCCTTTGAAAGGAGATTCACTCAGAACGGAGCAGTTCAGATATAAGGGGTGACTGGATAGGCTGGACTGCGTTTTTTTTGAGCAAAGCATGCTGAGGGATGACCTAATGCAAGGTGTTCAAACTTCTGATGGGCATTGATAGGGTCGATAGTGAGAAACTTTTCCCCTTATCAGATGTGTCTGTGACAGCTTAGGTTTAAGATAATGGATAAGAGATTTAGAGGAATTTTACATAGAATTCTTTTCCACACTGAGGCAGTTTGAAAATAAGAACATGCTGCCTTATGGAGTGGTGGAAGCAGGTAGTCTCATTACATTTGATGCATATTTAGAAGTATACATAAATGTATACTAGAAGTATACAGAAGACTATAGGTCAAGTGATGGAAAACGGGGTTAGTATACATCGGTACCCATGGACATGTTAGGGCAAAATGCCTTTATCAGGCTTTTTGACTTTATGACTCTCTATAAAACACACCATTGCTGAAATATATCAATATACATCAAATCCCTTGCATTCCCCCAATATTCTGAAATTAATTAAAAAAAAGATATGAAATTGTTTACAAAGGTATGTTTCATATAAAACAAACATATTGCTTAATTTGATATTTGATTTTTAACCTATTGTTTTTTAATTAATTGACACCAATGATTTCTTGACTTCCTCTTAACTCAAAACACAAATATTTCCCTATTATTTTGAAAAATAAATTCAATTCTCATCAATCACAGACTATAAAATATTAAACATTATTTTTTTTAAAACTACTTGAATTCTGGGGCATCATGTGTAATAAAGCGGATGATCCATTAACATACAAGCTTTTTTAGTAGCTTCTCACCAGCACGCTTGATCTCTCAGCACTGTATCTAATTTTTCCTCTCAATAGACAATAGACAATAGGTGCAGGAGTAGGCCATTCAGCCCTTCGAGCCAGCACCGCCATTCAATGCGATCATGGCTGATCACTCTCAATCAGTACCCCGTTCCTGCCTTCTCCCCATACCCCCTCACTCCGCTATCCTTGAGCTCTATCCAGCTCTCTCTTGAAAGCATCCAACGAACTGGCCTCCACTGCCTTCTGAGGCAGAGAATTCCACACCTTCACCACACTCTGACTGAAAAAGTTCTTCCTCATCTCCGTTCTAAATGGCCTACCCCTTATTCTTAAACTGTGGCCCCTTGTTCTGGACTCCCCCAACATTGGGAACATGTTTCCTGCCTCTAATGTGTCCAATCCCCTAATTATCTTATATGTTTCAATAAGATCCCCCCTCATCCTTCTAAATTCCAGTGTATACAAGCCTAATTGCTCCAGCCTTTCAACATACGACAGTCCCGCCATTCCGGGAATTAACCTAGTGAACCTACGCTGCACGCCCTCAATAGCAAGAATATCCTTCCTCAAATTTGGAGACCAAAACTGCACACAGTACTCCAGGTACGGTCTCACCAGGGCCCGGTACAACTGTAGAAGGACCTCTTTGCTCCTATACTCAACTCCTCTTGTTATGAAGGCCAACATTCCATTGGCTTTCTTCACTGCCTGCTGTACCTGCATGCTTCCTTTCAGTGACTGATGCACTAGGACACCCAGTTCTCGTTGAACATCCCCTCTTCCTAACTTGACACCATTCAGATAATAATCTGCCTTTCTATTCTTACTTCCAAAGTGAATAACCTCACACTTATCTACATTAAACTGCATCTGCCATGTATCCGCCCACTCACACAACCTGTCCAAGTCACCCTGCAGCCTTATTGCATCTTCCTCACAATTCACACTACCCCCTCTCAATCTTAGTATCCGGCCTTTTCAATTTGCCACGTGGCTCAAACCATCCCAGGGATTTTTATTTTAAACATACTGGTATAAATAAGATCACCTAACAAAAAAGATGTGTTTTGCACAAATAGAAACTAGTTCTAATTATTTTGTATCTCTGTTGGCAAAAGTAGATGTATATCACAATTTAGTTATTTGAAAATCATTGAATTTCCAATTATTGTATTATATATATCTTAAGAAACAGTGATATCAAACAAAATGTAACTGTACTTTCCATATTGCAGTAGAAGTTACTGGGTTAAAAATATCTTGTGTAGGAAGGAACTGTAGATTGTTCCTTATCTTGACTGATAAGAAGAGAGGGCCTTTAGAAATAACAATAAATTAAATGCTGTTAATGTTGTGGATGTCAATTAATTTTCTGTACAATAGATTAAAAAAAAAAAAATCCACAAAAAGAACATATTGCTTAATTTGATATTTGATTTTTAACCTATTGTTTTTAAATTAATTGACACCAATGATTTCTTGACTTCCTCTTAACTCAAAATAGAAAGTAAATAACCAAAATACATAAAAAACTCTAGAATTTAGTCCACATTTTGCACGGTGTACCCATTAGTTGTCCTTAATAAAACAACTGTTTTGTACCAAAACATTTCTATCCAACTAAATCATCACATTTAATGTTTATTGATGTTAATACAAATGTCACGTTTCAAAGTCATGCTCATTTCCATCATTATTTCATTTTGTAACCAATGGCAATCCAAAATGTTTCACTATTTCACTAGTACAAACTCATTTTGAACAGTATATGGTTTAAAAGACTGTTCAGAAATTAATATATCATTTCAATAAAAAAAGATGCCATCTTTTCCTTTCAAGATTAATTAAATGCAAATAAAATGGATGCTACTCAGCAGCATTCTTCCATCAACTAAGATGTGGATGGAGAGCTGGAGTTCTACTGCACAATATTTCAGCTGCAAATTCTAAATTACAGTGCAGGTTTGACAAGAGACCAAATTCTCAGAGTGTGCCCCTGAGCTTAGGCATACCATTAAGGGAGTGACAGATGGATTACAGACATTAGCCTTTTTTTTTTAAAAGGGGGGGGGGGGGTAATAAAATACAATTTACATTATGCCTAAATAATGGTTACAGAAAATTATCAGAACAAATCATTGGTGAATCCTCTCAAAAATAACATACGAGAAACTTTATGAACAAAGTGTACAACTGAAAATCACATTTGCTGAAAACATTTATTATTTTAAAGACATTTCACATCTAGTAGTTTGCCAATTGCATTCTGCAAGTGGGGAAATCCAACCATCTGAAAATCTCACCTACATAGATGAGCAAATGTAGGATGTAAATTGTGCACTTTTTTTTTACAAACAGTACATTTGCTATTCAAGAAAATTTGCATTTAGAAACGTGATCACCCATGACAAAATGTTGCCTAAAAGATATCATTAAATAGAAGTTCAGTTTCGAGATCAAGGATTACAGGCTTCCACTCCAATCCGTTCGCATGTTAATTGTTTTAAAATTATGTGGCCTCTGCTCTCCAACTAGAAGTTTTGGCCCAGTCACAAAAAGACCCAAGACAACGGAGACCAGGCTCTGCTGCACATTTAGCATATGAATATTTATGAATGCATGCATAATTTTAGAACATACAGGCACACAATCAATCTTTTTTTCTCAGCCCTCGTCCTTAGCACACCACATCCTGATCCCCTGCCTCCTTTAGTTCTTCCCCTCCTCTTCCCAGAGCTATGTTCAGTATCTCTTACTCACATGTGTAGGAAAGAACTGCAGATGCTGGTTTAAATCAAAGGTAGACACAAAATGCTGGAATAACTCAGCAGATGACGTTTCGGGTCGAGACCCTTCTTCTTCAGTCTCGACCCGAAATGTCACCCATTCCTTCTCTCCAGAGATGCTGCCCGTCCCGCTGAGTTACTCCAGCACTTTGTGTCTACCCTCTCTTACTCACATTACTACTCCAACTCAATTCCCTTCGCTTTCACTCACTTTTTCGCCTCTCAGCCCCTTGCTTTTCTTTTTCCGTTCCATTCTCCCACTCTCACTCTTTCTACATTCCCAGCCTCTCTCGCACTCCAGAATTTAACTGATCTCTCTGTCCAAAAAAGAAGCTTCCCTCTTCAGGGCCACTCCACCATTGGTGATCACCTATCCCCCAATTCCCAGACCCAGCAGCCTGTCTGCCCAAATCATCCAGCCTTGTCTAGAACTATAGGACATCCTCTGAGGAATCTTCAAACCCCTTCAACCAGTACTAAATGGTGTCATTAATTGTGATCTCCTGGAACTCTGTGAACAGGATGTTGAATCCAGAGATGATTTATTGGCTAATAGAGGTGAATTTTTCATGCAGGAACACATTTGACTGCCATCAGAATCATACAGCACAGAAACAGACCTTTTGGTCCACCATTTCCATGCCAACCATTTTGTCCATTTAGACTATTGGTTCATTATTGTCACGTGTATCAAGATACAGTGAAAAACCTTGTTTACGTGCTGTACAGTCAAATCACACTATGCACAAGGACAATCAAGCCATACACAAATACAACAGGTAGTAGAAAAAGAAAAATACCAGAGTGCAAAATATAATGTTACAGCATTATAGCTTTTCAGCTACAGAAAAGTAATCAAAGGTTTGCAATGAGGTAGGTTAGAAGATCGGAGCCTACACCCTAGCTGATGGGAGAACTGTTCAGTTGTCTGATTACAGTGAGGAAACCCTGCTCCTGAATCTCATGGTACATCCTTTCAAGCTTTTGCATCTTCTACCCAACGAGAAAGGGGAGAAGTGGGAACAATAGGGGTGAAAATGGTCCTAACTACTTTAGCTGCTTTTCTGAGGCAATGTGACGTTTAGATAGAGTTGATGGTGGGGAGGCTAGACTGTCTAATGGACTGATTTATATCCAGAACTCTCTTCAATTTCTTGCAGTCTTAGGCAGAGATGCTGCCAAACCATCAGATGCTCATCTTACAGTGACGTCCAAATCAGCCGAACACAATCTTACAACACTCAAGGTATGACCTCTCAAAAGGCCATCAAGATTGCAAAGAGACACTTCCAGACTAAACTAGGGGCTCAATCGGATCCTCGACAATTGTGGCAGGGCCTGCATGCCATCATTTCCCACAAGGTGAAACAAGTAGACCAAGTGACAGTGAGGTGTTACTCCCAGATGAGCTCAATGAGAAAATCGATGAACCTTAACAGGCCCCACAACCTCAATGACACTGTGATCTCAGTTTCCAAGGCCAACATTGAAGATACATTGAGGGAGAACCTTTGATAGCAGCTGGCCCTAATGGAGTACCTGACCGTGTTCTCAAAATCTGTGCACACCAATTGGCTGGAGACATCTTCAATCTTTCTACTACAATCAGAGGTATACACCAGATTTAAAAGGACATAATGCCAGTGCCCAAGAAGAGCAAGGTGACATCCCTCAAAGCCTACTGGCTAGTGGTATTAACATCTACTGTGATGAAGAGCTTCAAGGAGGTTGGCAAAGATGCAAGTCAACTCTGCACCAGTGATTACCTGGACCCACTTCAATTTGCCATCCACCAGATCAACAGTGATCAACAGATCAAGAATGGATGCAATCTTGCTGCCTCTACTCTGTGCTGGAACATTTGGACATTAGGAAAAAAGGGAAAATCACCTCAGGAAGCATTGTCTCAAGGCAGCTAATATCACCAAAGACCTACACCATATTGGCCTTGTTCTCTTCTCGATGCCCCCTTTGGGAAAGTTGTATAGAAGAACTGTTACCTCCAGGTTCAAGAAAGCTTCCTCCAACTAATATCAGGTTCTTAAACTACCCTGAACAATCATATCCTCAACCCTGCCTCAGCACCAAACTGCTGCAGACATTGCACTACAATTGGTATATTCCACATTCCAAACTTTGGTTTTGCAAATGATAGCCTGGTTTATTTTAAAATCTGCAGCTTGTGAGAATTTCATTGTTTTAGTTCATATCCAGGGCATAAGACAAATAACCAATCTCGAACGACCTCCATTTGTCTGCATTAGATCCATATCCTTCTAAGTCTTGCGATTCAGATACCTGTCTGAATGCCTCTTAAACATATTTATAGGGCAATAGGACAGTGGGAGCTTTGAGTCCAATAAGCATGCATGCCTTCTTTATCCTATACAGAGTATATCCTGATGGTTGGAACCACAGAGATCTAGTGAAAACTCATCATTCTGAAATATTAACCCTATATCTTTTTCCCCCAAAGGTTTTAAATTATTCGCATGCACTGCTTCTTAGATTGGTCAAGAAAGATCCAAATTGGAGACTTCTCTGGAAGGGTAGAGTCCATGGATTCCTGAGAAAGATAGCGAACTAGATACGGAATTGGCTTCATGGAAGGAAGCAGAGGGTAGTGTTGTGGAAGGTTGTTTTTCATACTAGAGGTTTGTGACTAGTGGTGTGTCTCACAAATCCGTGCTTGGTCCATGGCTGTTTGTCATCTACATCGACAATTTAACTGCAAATGTACAAGGCATGATTAGTAAGTTTGCAGATGACACTGTTATAGATGGTCGTGTAGACAATGAAGATAGTTATCAAGATGGATCTTGATTAGCTGCGCAGGTGGACCAAGGAATGGCAAATTGAGTTTAATCGGATGTGAGCTGGTGTATTTTGGAAAGTCAAACCAGGAAAGGACCTTCAAGGTGAACAATAGGGCACTGGGAAGTGTTGTAGAGCAGCGGGATCTGGGAGTACAAATACATCTTTCTCTGAAAATAGTGTTGCAAAATCATCACACTTCTCACAAGATCCTTGGATGAACTTTATCAGGCCCTAGAAATTAATCAACCTTGATGTGCTTTAAACCTGCCAAAACCTCCTCTTTGGTATTTTGTATATGGTTTAAGACATCATAAGCACGGTAGCGCAGCGGTAGATTTGCTGCTTTACAGCGAATGCAGCGCCGGAGACTCAGGTTCGATCCTGACTACGGGTGCTGCACTGTAAGGAGTTTGTACGTTCTCCCCGTGACCTGCGTGGGTTTTCTCCGAGATCTTCGGTTTCATCCCACACTCCAAAGACGTACAGGTATGTAGGTTAATTGGCTGGGTAAATGTAAAAATTGTCCCTAGTGGGTGTAGGATAGTGTTAATGTACGGGGATCGCTGGGCGGCACGGACTTGGTGGGCCGAAAAGGCCTGTTTCCGGCTGTATATATATGATATGATATGAACTCATATGCCTTAAATCCATAGCTTCAAAGATCTTCTCTACACAAATATGGTTATGCTGATCTTTCAGGGTACCTATTCTTTCTAGCCACCCATTTACTCTTAATATGCCAGTGGAACCTCTTATTATTTTCCTTTACCTTGCCTGCCAGCTCCATTTCATGTCTTCTTTTTGCCTTCCTGATTGCCCTCTCTAGTGTACCTCAACACTTCTTACACTGAAGGGATTTGCTTAATCTGGACCTCCTACATCTAATGTATGCCTTCCACTTTTTCCTGACCAGAACATCAACATCTCCCGTCAACCAGGGTTTCCAAAATTTGCCACCCTTGCTCTTATCCTAACAGTAATATGCTGCCCCTGTACTCCTCCCATCTCACTTTTGAAAGCCTCCCACTTGACAGCTGTCCCTTACTTGCGAGCCGACTCACCCAATCAACCTTTGCGTTCCCACCTAATGCCTCAAAAATTGGCTTTGCCACAATTTACAAAGTTTACTGTGGAACCAATCCTATCTATATGCTTTAAAAGAAAGAGAAATATGGTCACTTATCACAAAGTGCTACCTCACTGATGCTTCAGTGACTTGCACCACCTCATTAGCTTCGCCTTTAACTCCACGTAGCTTTGCCAGAGTCAGAGAGTCGTAGAGCATGGAAACAAGGCCTGCCCAAGTCAACCAACATCTTCACTGGTCCCACCTGTCCATATATGGCCCATAACCCTCTAAACCTATCCTATCCATGTACCTGTCTAAATGTCTCTTAAACGTTATGATACTACCTGCCTCAACTACTTCCGCCGGCAGCTCGTTCCATACACCCACCACACTTTATGTTAAAAAGTTACCCCTCAAGTTCCTATTAAATCTTTCCCCCCTCAACTTAATCCTATGTCCTCATTCTCAATTCCCCAATACTCTGGGCAAAAAACTAGTTTATCCTATCAATTCCTCTCATGATAGTGTACACCTACATAAGATACCCTTCATCCTCCTAACAACCTCACCCCACTTCCAAGGAATAAAGTCCGAGCCTGCTTAACCTCTCCCTAAAGCTCAGGCCATCGAGTTCTGGCAACATTCTCGTAAATCTTCTCTGCACCCTTTCCAGCTTGACAACATCTTTCCTATAACATGGTGCCCAAAACTGAACACAATATTCCAAATAGTCCCACCAATGTCTTATACAATTATAACATGACCTCCCAACTTCTCTAATCAGCTCGTCCATCTAAATACATGTATATCTTATCTCTCAGAATACTCACGAGTAACTTTCCCACCACAGATGTTCGGCTCATTGGCCTGTAGTTCCCAAGCTTTTCTCTGCAGCCCTTCTTAAATAGAGGAACAACATTTGCCACCCTCCAGTCTTCTGCCACCTCACCTGTATTTAATGATGACACATAAATCTCAGCCAATGCATCTGCAATTTTCTCTCTTCCCAATGCCCTCAGATATATCTGATCAGACTCTGGAGATTTGTCTACCTTAATTCGCATCAGGACCTTCAGCAGTTCCTCGACCGTAACACTGACTGCCTTCAAGGCACTTCCATTGTCTGTCAGTCCTTACGTCTTGCTCCATGGTAAAAACCGAGGAGAAATACTCATTGAGGACCTTGCCCATCTTCTGTGGCTCCATACACAGTTGAATGCTTTGATTCCTGAGGGGTCCCATTCTCCCTCTGGTTACCCTTGTTCTCTTTATGTTGAATGGTATAGCTATGAGGTTTGCATGGACCGAAGCTACATCTTTCTCTTTGTGAGATATGTCGGCAATCTTTGCTTCAGTCCTAATCAATTCCTCTTTCAACTCTTTCAGTACATCATATGTTGATGCGTCTTCTTCAACTCAGACAGAACTCAAAATGTCATTGAATTTCATGTCAAATTTCCACCCTGCCCTCATCTTCACATGGTCCATCTCCAACACTTCCCTGCCTTTAAAGGACACAAATTGCTGGTAACTCAGCAGGCCAGGCAGTATCTCTGGAGAACATGCATAGGCGACATTTCCTTCTTCAGACTGGACTATCAAAGCTGTTACAGCCGCCAGGCCGCACAATATATTTTTCCTCACTCACCCACTCCCTTCTTTTGTGGCTTCGTCACTGTCTCAGAGGATAGGTCAGTGGCGAGCATCCATTTATTGTCATGAGGATCCCACAACTATCCAGACTACACTTCAGCCCCCTCTTCTTCTAAGTACTCAGCTGCATTCTTTGAGTTTATCCAGCTTTGTCCTATTTGCTCTGATGACCAGACTTTCCATGTACATACCTCTGAAATGTCTTCCTTCTTCCATCCTCCACCAGGACATTTCTGGATTGGAGTCTATTAGTTCTAAGGGTAGGTTAGGCAAACCTGGACAGTTTTTTCTGGATATTAATTTGAAGATTGAGGGGCAATCTGGTAGAAGTATATAAAGTTATGGAAGGCATCGATAGGGTAGTAGGACAGAGTCAGGGAGGGAAAGTGTAAAGATGATATTGTGACAAAAGCTTTGGTTTCATACAGTGAGTGGTAGGTGCCTGGAATGCATTGCCAGGTGGGAGAATCAGAAATAACAACTAGACCAAGTGGACCCATTGGGCCCAAACCTCTCCTGCATTGGTGCAGCACCCTCTCCTCCGCCCTCCTTCCTCTCCCCCCTCCCTCCTCTCCCCTTTCCCTTCCCCTCCCCCTTCCCATCCGCCCCTTCCCCACCCTCTCCCACTCCATCCGTCTCAACCCCCCCCGCTCCCTCCCTAGGAGATAGATTAAAACTTTAAAATGTGAATAACTTAAAAAATATAACACCGATTTCAATGAAACTTCTTCCATTAGCACCAATGGGATGACGGTTAGTAAGGTGGGCCTACAATTGTCCCACTATCGTGTCCCGTTTTGGCTATAGTTCAGGAACAAACAAACAAACGAGAGTTTTAGTATATAGATATTAAATAGGCCTTTCCTTTAAACCTATTAGAAATAAAAACGTATCATGCATTTTTTTAGCACTTTACTATTGATACAGTGGCTCACCTGCTATGAGCTTATGCAGTGCACATTTGTCTCCATTGACTGCAGCTGCATGTAACTGGGAGGTCAGCATTGTGGCATTTGGTACCCAGCTCTCCGTACCACTTGTACTTCTGTCAGGACGAAGCAAAGTTCCAGCCTGGAGAAACAACATGATCACAGAATTGTGTGTAATTTTATCAGAGCTGTCAGACTTTAATCTTAACAATCTTAAATAAAACAGGAAATACAGGTTGAACGCTGATTTTGCTGCACCCTCAGTTGCACAATCTTTCTGGATTATCTGTTTTTCCGGACCGACAAAGTTCAAATGAAACGACAATACACAACTTACCCACTAATGACACCCTTCCCCGTCTCTAAAACACCATGGAGTGCCAGAAACTTAAAAAAAACAAATAGTAAAAGGAAAACTGAATGCGAATAGAATTACCTGCTGACTCATCCCCGGCTCACACCGTCTCCACGGCCATTTAGAGCCCCAGTTCTGATGCCACTTCTGTCTCTCAAAGTGCACCAGAGAAACTCTTCTTCACACACTGAAAGGACACAAAGTGCTGGAGTAAGTCAGCGGGTCAGGATCTCTGGAGATTACGTGAAGGCAAAAATCGGGACCCTTCCTCAGACTGATTCAGTCGGCTGAGTTACTCCAGCACTTTGTGTTGTTTCCCTTTGAAACTAGGCGCCGATGCCATGCCTTTCTTCACTGGTTCACACAGCAGTTGTAGTTGGAGTTCTTCAGTGTGCCCCTTCGGTCAGCAAGGGGCTCCCTCCCCTCTCACCTGCTGTCGCTTCCAAGGTGGAGTTTAGATTTAGAGATACAGCGCAGAAACAGGCCCTTCGGCCCACCGGGTCCCGGCCGCCCAGCGATCCCCGCACACTAACACTATCCTTCACCCACTAGGGACAATTTTTACATTTACCCAGCCAATTAACCTACATACCTGTACGTCTTTGGAGTGTGGGAGGAAACCGAAGATCTCGGAGAAAACCCACGCATGCCACGAGGAGAACGTACAAACTCCATACAGACGGGACCCATAGTCAGGATCGAACCCGAGTCTCCAGCGCTGCATTCGCTGTAAGGCAGCAACTCTACCACTGCGCCACCGTGCCGGAGTATGTCGGCAACTCCAGAGTGAAATGACACAAAATGCTTAAGTAACTCAGCTGACTGAATCAGTCTGAGGAAGAGTCCCGATGTCTCCTATCCGTGTTCACCAGAGATCCTGACCAGCACTTTGTGTCTTTCGGTGGGTGAAGAAGGGCTTGTTGGCGCAACTTGTGAGTCAGGGGTGGCGTTGGAGGCCAGGGCTCCAAATGGGTGGGGATAGTGCGAGCCGGGGACGAGTCGGCAGGTCCGTCCACTATATCGAACATCTGTTATAAGGGTTCATTAAAACGAGGATTTACTGTACTGTCTTTGTAAAACAGTTAAGAGAAGATTGAGGGCATGGTTAATTCTTTCACGACGTAGGAACGTGACCTGATAGATTCTTGATTAGTACAGGTGTCAGAGGTTATGGGGAGAAGGCAGGAGAATGGAGTTAGGAAGGAGATAGATCAGCCGAATGGCTTAATTCTACTATCTCTTATGACCATATGACCTGAAAGAGCGCTCACCACTTGTAATGCCATCTGTGGCCACTCAGGGAATTTCAACTGAGTCTTAATTTCATCCGGATTATAAGGGTGGGGGGGGGGGGCATCAGTTGCCGGTAAATCAGTGTTCAACCTGTAGTGGAGATACTCAAACCAGCAGGCAGAATCTCAGGGGAGGGAACATGCCGGCACTACCAGTCTATATGATCTTGGCTGACCTGGCACAAGCCTCATATTCTCAAGCGGGGAAGTGGGATGCTGAAGGGTGCGGGTGGATGGGGTGGAGGGTCGTTCGGTTGGGGGTGGGGTGGGCAGGAGCTCCCTCGCTCTACACCCACTGCCTCCCACCCCCTCTCCCTGCGCACGCATGTCCTCTTGTTTCCCCACCACCGCCCAATTTGACACATCTTAATAAATGCCACTGAAAGTGGGTCCGTTTTCAACAAGTATTGTGACAATGTCAAATAATTTAAAAAAAATATTCAAAAATTCTCTCTTTTCATATGTGCTATACCGAAAACAGCTTTTGGCACTTGAGAATCTGCTATTTAATCTTCTGTTACCATTGCGAACACGCAAAGTTTATGTTTCTTTTAAAGCACGATGGTATTCATGAGAATTCCACAAGTGGTCATTCATTGAAGAAATCCACATTTTTGGTGGTATTTGAACTCTTGTAATTTTGTGTCTTCTCCAACAAGCGTCATAGAGTCAACCATATTATTACCAAACCATTCACTGCTCAGCACACTTGCGTGATAGGAACTCAATTACTAAGCCTCCCTCCCACAGACTTGACTATTAGCAACTGCATCGGAATGCATCAAAACTTCACATGAAAGAAGAGGAGCATGCCTGTGCCAAAAATTTTAAGAGTAAACACGATGATTTCTGCAACTGTTGTATATATTAAGTTATTAAGCTGCTTGGAAGATATATTTTATAACTGTTATTAAACTTTCCAACTTCTCCAAACCTTTACCTGTAACAAAACTTAAGCTAATGTATCTGGAAAAACAACAAAAGTAATTTTGGAAGAACACAAGCTCTTTCTGGACTGTGAATCATATCTGCCATTTAGTATTTGAGCTCAACATTATAAAGTGCAAATTTCAAGTTAGCATTTTCATCCCCTCAAATTCTTCCATCCCTCTAAATCAACAGGGAAATTATCACTTTATTTAACTAAAACCCAAGATTAAATTCCCACCCAATAAAAAACAGAAACATTCACTCTCATTCCCAAATATAGCAAAGGTTTCCTTTCATGTCAATTCAGCAAGCAGTCATTTCTTAAAGTCACATCAAATATTTAGCTTCACAATCTAGTGTTAATATTTTAGATCACCAATTAGAGGATCTACCTTGTAATTCAGATGTGACAGTCGTGTTAAAGAACATAAAAAATATATTTTAAGACTTCAGCCTGTCCATTTATGTTCTGTGACCCAATTGCCAGTTGAAAGCTGCCTCCACAAATTTGTGATGAACCTTCATAACAGTTATAAAGAGGTAGATTGTAGGAAAAATCTATCACCGATGAAATGTTTTGTTCTTTTGGTGAAGTATGTCTCATATAAAACATCATCGGAAAGATTTATTTATGACATCACACCGCTGTTTGCCAATAGCGAGCAAATTTTAGTGCCACGTCGTTGGCCTCTGCAAGATCCTTTACAGTGCATGTGTCATGCAGCACGTCACAGCTCAGGAGATGTTCCATAGTCTGGAGGCCCC
This sequence comes from Rhinoraja longicauda, assembly GCF_053455715.1. Taxonomy (NCBI): domain Eukaryota; kingdom Metazoa; phylum Chordata; class Chondrichthyes; order Rajiformes; family Arhynchobatidae; genus Rhinoraja; species Rhinoraja longicauda. Next base: position 90,203,047 of record NC_135954.1, read on the forward strand.
GTCCACACTCGCAGTCTGCCGCATCTTCAGTAGATCCCCACTTCATATCCCCACTTCATGTTCGATTTGCTCCTCCCCATGCCTGTCCTCAGTCTGTTGAGACTGCAGCAGGTTATCCATGGTTGGTCGGAACCTGGTGGGAGTTTCTCAGAGGGATCGATTGCCATGTGAATGTCTTCCGGAGATTTCTCTAGTCAAGAACCATTAACAGTGCTGTCCTATTCCGACAGTCCTAATTAACCGGATTACTAATTGGTAATCAGAGTGTCCATTGTGAAAGTCCTGATCTCTGCCATTACTACCTTAAAGTTTATTTTCTTTCATAACATGCTCCATAAAACAACCTGTTTGGCCAAAACACAATGTGCTGGGGAAATTCAACGGGTCAGGCAGATCTGCAAATGTTTTAGGTTGGGACTCTACTTCAGACCTTAGAAGGAGGCGGGCAGGCGGGGGGGGAATGGAGGGAGAAGGTTGGAAAGGAAAGGTGGGGGAATAAAGCTTGATAGATGATAGGTGGATACAGGTGAGGGACTTTTGATTGGCACAGGTTACCTCGTTGCCACTTTCAGGGAGCTATGTTCTGGAACCGATATCCCTCTGTACATTTAGGAGTTTATCAAATTGAGTCTTAAACATAGTAATTGTATCAAATTCCAGCACCTCCTTTGGCCACACTTTCCAGATATCAACCAATCTGTACTTAAAAATTACCCCGAATATTCCCATAAAATCTCCTTCACTCTTTAAAATGATGATCTATTGTTTTTTATAAGGAAAGAGATTTTGGCCATCTACTCTATCAATGCTTCCCATAATCTTACACACGTACCAGGTCACCCCTTAGCCTCCTACACCAAAACAAAATAGGCCCAGTTCATCCAATCTCTAGTCATAACTATAGTCATCCAAATTATAGTCATAGGAGTTGTAGTTATAGAGTCATAAATCACAGAAACTGGCCCTTCAGCCCATCTTGCCCATGCCAACCAAGATATCCCACCTACACTATTCCCACCTGCCAATGTTTGGCCCATATCCCTCTAAACCTTTTCTATCCATATACTTGTCCAAATGTCTTCTAAAAGCTGTTTAACACTCTCCTCCGCCTAGCAGAGCTGGTTCTTACCCTCAACAACTTCTCCTTTGACTCCTCCCACTTCTTCCAAACCCGAGGCGTAGCTATGGGCACTCGCAAGGGCCCTACCTATGCCTGCCTCTTTGTCAGGTATGTCGAACAATCCCTGTTCCGGACGTACACTGGCCCCATCCCCGAACTCTACCTCCGCTACATTGACGACTGCATTGGTGGCCATGCAGAACTCACTGACTTCATACATTTCACCACTAATCTCCATCCTGCTCTCAAATATACCTGGGACCATCTCCAACATCTCCCTACCATTTCTGGATCTCACCATCTCCATCACAGGAGACAGACTAGTGACCGACATCTACTACAAACCCACTGATTCCCACAGCTATCTTGACTACACTTCTTCCCACCCTGTCTCCTGCAAAAAGTCTATCCCCTACTCCCAATTCCTCCGTCCACGCCGCATCTGCGCCCAGGATGAGGTGTTTCACACTAGGGCATCAGAGATGTCCTCATTCTTCAGGAAACGGGGCTTCCCCTCTTCCATTATAGATGAGGCTCTCACTAGGGCTTCCTCTATATCCCGCAGCTCCGCTCTTGCTCCCCCTCCCCCCATTCGTAACAAGAATAGAGTCCCCCTTGTCCTCACCTTCCACCCCATCAGCCAGCGTATCCAACAAATCATCCTTCAACATTTCCGTCACCTCCAACCGAATCCCACTACTGGCCACATCTTCCCATCTCCTCCCCTTTCTGCTTTCTGCAGAGACCGTTCCCTCCGTAACTCCCTGGTCCACTCGTCCCTTCCAACCCAAACCACCCCTTCCCCAGGCACTTTCCCCTGCAACCACAGGAGATGCAACACCTGTCCCTTTACCTCCCCCCTTGACTCCATCCAAGGACCCAAACAGTCTTTCCAGGTGAGGCAGTGGTTCACCTGCACCTCCTCCAACCTCATCTATTGTATCCGCTGTTCCAGATGTCAACTTCTCTACATCGCCGATCATTTCGCTCAACACTTTCACTCAGTCTGCCTTAACCACTTCAACTCCCCCTCCCACTCCCAGTCTGACCTTTCTGTCATGGGCCTCCTCCAGTGTCATAGTGAGGCCCACTGCAAATTGGAGGATCAGCACCTCATATTTCACTTGGGCAGCTTACAGCCCAGCGGTATGAACATTGACTTCTCTAACTTTAGATAGCTCCTCTGCCCCTCTCTTCCCCTCCCCCTTCCCAGTTCTCCCACTGTCTTCCTGTCTCCACCTATATCCTTTCTTTGTCCCGCCCTCCCTGACATCAGTCTGAAGAAGGGTCTCGATGCGAAACGTCACCCATTCCTTCTCTCCAGAGATGCTGCCTGACCTGCTGAGTTACTGCAGCATTTTGTGATACCTTAAAAGCTGTTATAGTAACAGCCTCAATTGCCGCCTCTGGCAGCATGTTCCATGTACCCACCAACCTATGTGTGAAAAAGTTGCCCCTATTGAATCTTTCCCTTCTCAATTTAAATCGATGGCCCCTGGTTCTTGATTCCCCTACTCTGGGTAAAAGATTGTGCATTTATCCTATGTATTCCCCTTATGATTTTATACACCTCTATAAGATCACCCCTCATCCTCCTGCGCTCCAAGCAATAGAGTCCTAGCCTGCCCAACCTCTCTCTCTCTCTCTCTCTCTCTCTCGAGTGCAGTCCTTCAAGTCCTGGCAATATCCTCATAAATCCTCTTTCCAGTTTCCTATAGCAGTGCGAAGGAAACTGAAGGAAACAGGCCGAGTGGACAGATCGACGGGAGAAGGGGAAGAGTCGGCAGCAGTCAAAAGGGGAGTGGACAAAGCGACGGCTGACCGGAAGAAGCAGCAGCAGGTGGGAGCGGAGGGAGCCCCATGGTGACTGAGTGCGTCCTGCAGATGGTGACAGCCCAAAAAAGCTCTATCCCCTGCAACAACAGCCACGTCAACCGGACCATGCGGTGGGTGAGGAAGGGCTGTCTGGTGCACCTTGCAAGTCGGGGGGGGGGGGGGGGGGGAGAGCGTCAGAGGACTGGGCTCTAATTGGCCAGGGAGGCGGTGTGAGCCAGGGATCGCATCAAGAGATCCATCCTCCATATCCAAAATTTGTTACACAGGGGTCTGTTAAAACAAGGGTTTAAACTCCATTAACAATTCTTCTGCCTAATTCCCCAACTGATCAAGATCCTGCTGTGATTTTTGATAACCATCTACGTACAATACCACCCACTTTAGTGTAATCTGCAATCTTACTAACAATGCGTTCGGCAGTCTCATCCAAATCATTGCATAAACTACAATTAGCAAAGGGCCCAGCACCTTGCTATCCCTGATCGCAAGATCCCACGATCCCTGAGGCACGCCACCAGTCGCACGCTTCCTGTCCAAAACCCAACCTTCCACCATCACTCTCTGCTTCCTTCCATGAAGCCAATTCTCTATCCGGTCAGCTAGCTCTCCCTGGATCCCTACAACTTCCTGGTGAATCTCCTCTGCACTCTTTCCTGTGCAACGACATCAATCCTGAAGGAAAGAGTTTACAAGATTGCAGAGAAATGCACACAATACTCCAAGTGCAGCATAATCAGTGTTTTTGAAAGTTGCAAAATAATGTTCTACTCTTATATTCTGTGCCTCGACCTCGGAAAGCAAGCATACCATATGCCCTTCTTCACTCCATATTGACTTGTGTTGCTATCAGGGAATCTTTGAGATCTCTCTCAAATCTTCCCTCTCAGTGACATCTGCTAAAAGTGTCAAGGTCCATCCAAACACAGGCCACATTCAGCTCCAATTCACCACCACTACCTTCATTTACATGGGCTCTAACTTGTCATTCTGCTCGTCAGACATTCAGTATCGCGGAATAGGAACAGAACTCAGGACAGGAGGTAGCCATTTAACAGGTCAAGTCTTTACTATCTCTATTTAAAAGTAGCCCAGAGTGTCTCACTTTCATGCTCCCGCTCCACAGCCTTGTAATCTCTTCTTCAGATACACATCCAGCTTCCTTTCACACACTGCCTCCACCACGACCCAAAACAATGCAATTCTGTCTCCAAACTTTTCCTGGGTAAAATTATATCTTTGTTGTGTCATTTCTAAATTTTGTGTTTTTAGCAAAAATGAAATTCTATTTCATTCATTGAAGTTCATCCAATCCATGCAATAGAATGTTTTCCAAATGAATGTACTCTCTGGATGGCTTCAAGATAGAGCTAGATAGAATTCTTAATGATAGCGGAGTCAGGGGGTATGGGGAGAAGGCAGGAACGGGGTACTGATTGTGAATGATCAGCCATGATCACATTGAATGGCGGTGCTGGCTCGAAGGGCCGAATGGCCTACTCCTGCACCTATTGTCTATTATCTATTAGCATTGTTGAATGCATTATACAAATAGATACAGATTAGCAATAATTACAACCATAGGGTTGCTATGGAAATGCTGATTGGAAAGCAGACTTTAAATTCAAACCTAGTTGTCTTCTTGTTAAGATTTCTCAGATGTCCATAACATACATGACAATCTTCCTTGACCGAGCAAATAAACAAGTGCCAAATAAATAACTAAAATAAGAGTCCAAATAGATATAACTGAGAAAAAGGCCTTTAAATAAAGAGCTTCATACATAGAGTCATACAGCACCGAAACAGGCCCTTTGTCCTAACTTGTCTCTGCCAAACAAGACATCCCATCAACATTACTCCCACTCTCCTGCATTTGGCCCATATTCCTCTTTTCTATCTATGCACCTGTCCAAATGCCTTGTAAATATTAAGATACTCGCCTCAACTACCTCCTCTAGCACCTTGTTGCACAAACATCAAAATTAAATAAACATTTTGATGATTGCACTGCAATTAAACAACCAACTGCACTAGAACAATATCTTGACATGCAATACAAAAGATGGTGTTTTCGACAATACACCAAGCTGCAAACTGAAATCATACAGAATAAAATGTAATGCACTGCAGAACACTGCTCACAGTACAATCCAGCAGAGTTGAAATTCTGTTCAATATACTCTCGTCTCCGTTTTGTGTAATCAACCACTAGATGGAGGTGGTGTGTTAATTTTCTTTCTACTGTCTTTAAAAATTTTTACAGTCTCAATATGGCACATGGAAAAATTGATACAGGACTCAAGGTGTTAAATAATAATAATCTATTGTATTGTATTGTAATTAATTTATTAGCCAAGTATGTTTATTCACCAAGTATTAAAAACACGATGAAGGGAGAGCAAGATGCATTTAAAGACAGCCTCATGTTGGAGGTAGCAGAAATAATGGCAGAAAATGTGATCAACAAAGATACTGGTGGGCTGAAATGTATGGAAAGGGAGAACCTGTCAAGGTTTTGGGAGTTAAAATGAGAGAGCAGATGCAGAAAATGGAACAGACACGGTCAATGGCACTCAAGTAAAATGAAAGGCTATCTTCAATTGAGAATAAAGGAAGGCATATCAAAAGCATTGGTATTAAAGACAGCACAATCAAGATCTTTGGAGTATGGAAGGAAACCAAAGATCTCGGAGAAAACCCACGCAGGTCACGCGGAGAACGTACAAACTCCGTACAGACACACCCAGGTCTCTGGCCCTGGCAGTGTTGCACCTGAGAGGTCAATGCAAGGGGAAAATATATAATAAATGGCATGACCCATAACAGCATTGATGTTCAGAGGGATCATGGGATCCAAGTTCATATTCCTGAAAATGGCACACAAGTTGACAAAATGGTAAAGTATGCTCGATTTCATTGAGTGTAAGAGTCAGGAAGTCACCCTGCAGATTTATAGCAGTTTGGTTAGGTTGCATTTGGAGTATTGCAGTCAGTGGGTTATAATAGAGGTCAGTCAATAGTCTGCCTCCTGTGATGGAGACCGTGAGATCTAGAAACGGTTGGGAGATGTCGGAGATTGTTCAAGTGAAATGTCGGAGATGGTCCAAGTCTCCTACCATTTCTAGATCTCACCATCTCCATCACAGGAGACAGACTATCGACTGACATCTATTATAAACCCACTGACTCCCATAGCTATCTAGATTACACTTCTTCCCACCCTGCTTCCTGTAAAGACTCTATCCCCTACACCCAATTACTCCATCTACGCTGCGTCTGCGTCCAAGATGAGGTGTTCTATACCAGGTCATCGATGTCCTCATTCTTTAGGGAATGGGGGTTCCCCTCATCCATCATAGATGAGGCTCTCACTACGGTCTCCTCGATATCCCACAGCTCCGCTCTTGCTGCCCCTCCCCCCCATTCTTAACAAGGACAGAGTCCCCCTTGTCCTCACCTTCCACCCCATCAGCCGTTGCAGACAGCACATAATCTTCCGACATTTTTGCCACCTCCAACGGGATCCCACTACTGGCCACATTTTCCTATCTCCATCCCTTTCCGCAGAGACCATTCCCTCCGCAACTCCTTGGTCAACTCGTCCCTTCCCACCCAAACCACCCCCTCCCCAAGTACTTTCCACTGCAACCGCAGGAGATGCAACACCTGGCCCTATATCTCCCCTCTTGACTCCGTCCGAGGACCCCAACAGTCTTTTCAGGTGAGGCAGAGGTTTACTTGCACTTCCTCCAACCTCATCTACTGTATCCGCTATTCCAGGAGTGGACTCCTGTATATCGGCATGGCCAAGCGCAGGCTCGGCGATCGTTTTGCTGAACACCTCCGTTCAGTCCGCCTAAACCTACCCGATCTCCCGGTTGCTCAACACTTTAACTCCCCCCTCTATTCCCACACTGACCTTGCTGTCCTGGGCCTCCTCCACTGTCAGAGTGAGGCCCAGCGCAAATTGGAGGAACAGCACCTCATATTTCTCTTGGGTAGCTTACATGCCAGCAGTATGAACATTGACTTCTCTAACTTCAAGTAGCCTTGCTTTCCTTCTCTCTCCATCCCCTCCCCTTTCCAGTTCTCCAACCAGTCTTACTGTTTCCGTCTACAATTTACCTCTGTACCGCCCACTCCCCTGACATCAGTCTGAAGAAGGGTCTTAACCCAAAACATCACCCATTCCTTCTCTCCAGAGATGCTGCCTATCCCTGCTGAGTTACTCCAGCTTTTTGTGTCTATCTTAACTACATCTATAGTCTATCTTATAAAAGGGTAATCGCCCTGTGCTTCCAAAATCAAAAAGGTTTTGTTATGGTCACTCTGACAATATTATGAGGATATGTAAGAAAGAATACTATAATGAAATATTAGATAAAAATAAAAACAACATTAAAGGTATATGGTGTGTGTTAAACAGTATTATTCGAAATGGATCTAGAAACTCAAGTTACCCTCAGTATTTCATCGATAACGATAAGACCATAAATAATATGGATGATGTGGTTAGTGGTTTCAACAATTTGTTTGTAAGTGTGGGTCCAAAATTGGCAGAAAAAATCAATGATCCAGAGACACCCAAAGAGGGGACTGATGATGATTATGGAGAAAGAAATCCAAGCTCATTTTTTTTAAGAGCACTAGAAGAAAACAAAATCATGAATATTGTAAACAAATGTAAGAACAAAACTTCTACTGACTGGAAATTGACATGACAATAGTCAAGAAAGTCATTGATGGTATTGCAAAACCACTAACGCACATCTGTAACTTATTGTTTCTAACTGGTAAATTCCCAGCAGCATGAAAATTGCAAAAGTTATACCTTTATATAAAACTGGGGATAGACACCACTTCACAAATTTCAGGCCTGTTTCCTTACTTTCCCAATTCTCCAAGATACTGGAAAAACTTTACTGAAATACTAGACAAATTCATTGCGAAGCACAAATTGCTGACTGACAGTCAGTATGGATTCAGATCAAACAGATCAACATGTATAGCACTAATCAAATTAAAAGAAGAAATTACTAACTGTGTAGACAAAAAAAAAGTATGCAGTGGGACTATTTATAGATCTAGAAAAGGCTTTTGATATCATTGATCACAATATATTACTTGATAATTTGGAAATGTACGGTATCAGTGGGGTGGTGTTGAATTGGCTGAGAAGCTATTTAAGAAACAGGCAACAGTTTGTGAAGATAGGTGAGCATAAATTAACACACACTCATAAAGAACACAAATTAAATTTTACGTTCAAAAAAGAGTAGGAGGAAATATATACTTATTTATTCCTACCACTACTCATCTATTAATTCATAAACTTTATCTCATTTACACACATACATATATACATATATACATAAACATAGCACAAAAAGTAAGGAAATTTGTGTTTGGTAGATTATTTCTTTGTTGTAACAATGCTTCTTGGCAATAAATCTTATACCGTTGGAAAGCCTGTTTATTTCCCTTTTAAATGGTGCCACATTTGTAAGGAACATGCATTTGTGGGATGAGCAGCAGAGCTGAGTATATGGGTTGCGCCCATGAAAAATTTGCCAAATCTCTGCCAATGCCAAACAGCTTATTCTGCCATTGACTCTTGTTCGGTGTTGTTTGGTGGATTGGATGATTGAAGTCTGAAGAAACAAGACATATTGGCAATTTAACAATTTATTCATTTAATAAACAGGAGCCACTGTAGCGTGTGGAAGAACCATACACAGCCATAACAGCCTGGCACCTCCTCCTCATGCTGGTCACCACCCTGGTCACACACTGTTGTGGGATGGCATCCCATTCTTGTCAGCACCTGGGGGTACCAGAAGCTCAAAACAAGAGTCAATAGCAACAGCAGAATAAGCTGTTTGGCATTGGCAGAGAAGATTTGGCAAATTTTTCATGGGCGCAACCCATATACTCAGCTCTGCTGCTCATCCCACAAATGCATGTTCCTTACAAATGTGGCACCATTTAAAAGGGAAATAAACAGACTTTCCAACGGTATAAGATTTATTGCCAAGAAGCATTGTTACAACAAAGAAATAATCTACCAAACACAAATTTCCTTACTTTTTGTGCTATGTTTATATATACATATATATACATATATATACATATATATATATACATACATATACATACATATACATACATATACATAGTGTAAGAAAATAACTGCAGATGCTGGTACAAATCGAAGGTATTTATTCACAAAATGCTGGAGTAACTCAGCAGGTCAGGCAGTATGTCAGGAGAGAAGGAATGGGCGACGTTTCGGGTCGAGACCCATCTTCAGATTGAATGGGCGACGTATCGGGTCGAGACCCTTCTTCAGACTCGGCGACGTTTCGGGTCGAGACCCTTCTTCAGACTATATATATACACACACACATTTATACACACACACACGGTGGGGGGGAAGGGGGGTGGGGGAGAGTGAGAGTGGGGGTGGGGGAGGAGAGAGTGGGGGGAGGAGAGGATGGGGAGGAGGGTGGGGGAGGAGAGAGTGGGGGTAGGGAGGAGGGAAGAGTGGGGGTGGGGAAGAGTGGGGGTGGGGGAGAGTGGGGGTGGGGAGGAGGGAAGAGTGGGGGTGGGGGGAGAGTGGGGTGAGGGAAGAGAGAGTGGGGGCGGGGGAGGGGAGGGAGGTGGGGGCAAGGGGAGGGGGAGGGGGAATAGGGGTGGGGAGGGAGGAATGGGGGGCAAAGGCAGAGCTGGGGAGAGTGGGGTTGGGGGCAGGGGAGGGGCAAGTGGGGCGGGGGGAGGGGGGATGGAGTGGGTCGGTGGGGGGGGATAAGGGGGATTGAGTGGGGGGGCTGAGGGTGCTACACCAATACAGGAGAGGCTTTGGGTCCAGGGCTCACTCAGTGACACCCTCTCCCCTTCCCTGTCCCCCCTCTATGAGGAATGGACCCAACGGGTCCATTTGGTCTAGTATATATATAAAACATAGCACAAAAAGTAAGGAAATTTGTGTTTGGTAGATTATTTCTTTGTTGCAACAATGCTTCTTGGCAATAAATCTTATACCGTTGGAAAGCCTGTTTATTTCCCTTTTAAATGGTGCCACATTTGTAAGGAACATGCATTTGTGGGATGAGCAGCAGAGCTGAGTATATGGGTTGCGCCCATGAAAAATTTGCCAAATCTTCTCTGCCAATGCCAAACAGCTTATTCTGCTGTTGCTATTGACTCTTGTTTTGAGCTTCTGGTACCCCCAGGTGCTGACAATCAGGTGCCTGATTGGCACCTGATTGGCAGCATCTGTGAGCATGGGCCCTGCTACAGTGGCCAGTAGGTGTCTGCTCCAAGAATCGGCATGCCACGTTTGACTGATCTGGATAGGGCCCGTGCGATAGGGCAACTTCAAGCTGGTGTTCCGCAAAACCAAGTTGCGGCGTTATTTGGAGTGAGCCCTAGTACCATCTCCAAAGTGAAGGCCAAGTTCCATTTAACGGGGGATGTCAGAGACAGGCCGCGAAGTGGGCGTCCCAAGAAGACGACACCCGAAGAAGACCGTTTCCTCACCCTGTCAGCACTTAGGAACCGTAGGCTGTCTTCTACAGATTTGCAGTCAAGGTTTGCAGGACGATATGGCCGACGGCTCTCTGCCCAGACAATTCGGAACAGACTGCACGCAGCCGATCTCCGGTCTCATAGGGCTGCCAGGAGGCCTGCCATGACTGCCCTTCACCGTCAGGCCCGTTTGCACTGGTGTCGGCAACACGTGCACTGGAACCTGAACATGTGGAGGAACGTTATGTTCAGCGATGAGTCCAGATTCTGCCTACGGCAGTTGGATCATAGGGTCAAAATGTGGAGAAGACGCGGAGAACGCTATGCTGATTGCTGCACCGATAGAGTAACATATTTTGGTGGAGGCAGTGCAATGGTGTGGGGCGGCATCTCCCTCACTGGAAAAACGAGGCTTGTCATCATTGGAGGCAATCTCAATGCAGAGAGATATCGAGATGAGATTCTGCAACCAGTGGCAATCACATATCTCCACAGTCTGGGACCGAACTCTATCCTCCAAGATGATAATGCTCGCCCCCACAGAGCAGGGTTTCTTAGAGACTACCTCCAGAATTTGGGAGTGGAGAGGATGGAATGGCCTGCCAGCAGTCCTGACCTCAACCCCATTGAACACTTGTGGGATCAGCTTGGGCGTGCTGTTCGTGCCAGAGTGACCAACACAACCACGTTGGCTGACTTGCGACAAATGCTGGTTGAAGAATGGGATGCCATCCCACAACAGTGTGTGACCAGGCTGGTGACCAGCATGAGGAGGAGGTGCCAGGCTGTTGAAGCTGTGTATGGTTCTTCCACACGCTACTGAGGCTCCTGTTTATTAAATGAATAAATTGTTAAATTGCCAATATGTCTTGTTTCTTCAGACTTCAATCATCCAATCCACCAAACAACACCGAACAAGAGTCAATGGCAGAATAAGCTGTTTGGCATTGGCAGACAAGATTTGGCAGATTTTTCATGGGCGCAACCCACATACTCAGCTCTGCTGCTCATCCCACAAATGCATGTTCCTTACAAATGTTGCACCATTTAAAAGGGAAATAAACAGGCTTTCCAACGGTATAGATTTATTGCCAAGAAGCATTGTTACAACAAAGAAATAATCTACCAAACACAAATTTCCTTACTTTTTGTGCTATGTTTATATAAAATGTGTGTGTATATTGTATATATATATATATATATATATATTATTTTTAATTTTTTTATTTCCGGTCAATACAACAGATTGACCATACAGTTGTGAAAGTTAAATAGTATGAAATCATTGTATCAAAAATAAAACAATGTAAACACACATGATATTTTCTGGCCGAAAAAAAAGGGGGAGGCAGAAGCCAAGGCTTATTGTGCCTACCCTTAATACTTAACAAAATATAATTTTAAAAAACACGACATCATAAGTCAGAAGCAGATAAACAAAACATAGAAAGAAACACAAATATAGTCAAGAACCATCATTTCTGTCATGTCAGTCATTTCTCAGTGCTGATCACATATTTTGTATCTTTCAAATATAATATTTTTGAACATTTTCTTGAATTACTACACTCTTTTAATTCATTGTTGCAACTATTCCATAAATTGACCCATTTTACAGTCACACATCTAATAAATCTTGTTAGATTTTTACTTAGATTTAATGACAATTTATTAGTATCAAACCACTTCTTTAAGGTTTCCATTTCCTTTTTAACTGTGTCCAAAAGTTGTTTCATGATTTTCCCTGAACAAAATAAATGTATATATACACGTGTATGTATTTTGTGAATTCCCCCAGTGTGGGACGAATAAAGGGGGGAGGGGGGAGAGGGGGGAGAGGGGGGGGGGGGGGTGTGTGTGTGTGTGTGTGTGTGTGTGTGTGTGTGTGTGTGTGTGTGTGTGTGTGTGTGTGTGTGTGTGTGTGTGTGTGTGTGTGTGTGTGTGTGTGTGTGTGTGTGTGTGTGTGTGTGTGTGTGTGTGTGTGTGTGTGCGTGTGCGTGCGTGTGATAAAGGATGTGAATTAATAGATGAGTAGTGAAGGGGTAGGAATAAATAAGTGTATACTTCCTCCTACTCCTTTTCAAACATGCAAGATTTAATTTGTGTTGTTTATGAGAATTTAGTCATTGAGTTGAATATAGGTTTATCATTCATTTCATATAATTGTTATTTTGATTTGTTTTTATCTTTTTTGTTTTACATGTTTGAAATAAAATATAAATAAACAAACAAAGGTGCTGCATTGGCAACTTTAAAAGAAACACATTTATTCGAAAATAAATGCTTAAATTTCTTTAAAATGTTTCAATCATTTCCCATCTGCACATCATTGAATAAACAAACATAATCCGTCTGGGGGAAATAACTAATTTTGATTAAAATTTTTCCCCATAAAACATACAAGATTTTACATGTCCAAGAATATTCTGTGAAAAAAGCCAATGATTTTTAATCATAATTGCCAAAAGTCTTAAAGTAAATACATATAGGATCCCAAATAACCAGCGCATGCAAGTTAAGCAACTTTACAAGTATACCTCAAAAGAAGTCAACTGAACAGAAATCAGCATAACATTTTTCATTCAGTTCATATAATTTGGAAAGCACATCTTTTACATAATAGATGCATAAAATAGGATATTCTGTACAAAAATGAAGAGGGGCAAATGAAAGAGATGCAAGAAGGAAAAAAAAGAAAGCTGGAATGCTTTACCATCTCTATAGTAACTCATCTCCACATATCCTGAAGCAAATGAGAGAGTGGTTAATTAAAACTTGTTGCAGTTTTTTTTAAACCTAATTTGACTGTCCAGTCCAATTTTTGATGGTTTAGACCCAAAGAAAAATGCTGATTTTTATGGCTTTCGGCCTCCCATAAAAAATACATAGTGCAAACCAATTCTTTTTAAATGACTCAATACAAGCACTAGAAATTTTATTTGCCATGGCTTTATTAGATAATGTTTGTTTTGTAGATTTTGCACAACTGTGACATTCCATCTGTTACTGTGTGATTAATTGTATGGATATTAAGGCCCAAAGGGCCAGCTAACATCATTAATCATATCTATTCTCAAAAGCAGTCTGAAATTTCATGTAAGATGCAACCTCTTGTGCATTTCAAAATTGAATTGTGTATGTGTGTGGGGTAATTTTAGAGCTATATATAAGTAGATGGTTTTAGTTGGAAATATGAGGGAATTAACACTGGTAAAATGAGAAACAATAGTAATTTAAATAAGAATTAATGACATTTAAAATAAAAATACAATCCCTGAGATAAGTGGTCAATAGTTGATGATATTGTTGATTTTATTTCTTCTCTGAGCAAAGTGTTCCATGTACGAAGTGGGGTAGATTGGTGTACGTAGCTGGAGTAGGAAAATTGAGGTGGTTCATATAACACTGACATTTTGAAATGAATAAACCTGAAGAAGCACCCAGAAAGAGAGTTCCAGAAAAAGGGTCCAGTCTGATTCGGTATGGGAGACGAACGTCACATTGCTTTTGGAATTCAATGAAATGGCAATGTAGGGTGAAGGAAGTTGCAAACTCTGCTAATGACTGACTGATTGTTTTAGATGAAGAAGGGATGGGTCTGAAGGGACATGAAAACACCACAGGGATAGGATGAGGGGAGAGTCAGAGGAAAATAAGATCTGAAGGAGTATTGGATCATTAACACTCAAAGGAAAATATTATTTTGAAACACGAGCGAACCTGGCGAAGGATGAAGTGGAACTACGAACTTTGAGCAGTATCTTTAATGGCACAAACAAGACCAGCCGCTAAATCTAATATTAATGATGGGCAGATTACTCCAAAAAATTCTAAAATATGAAATCTTTTCACAATAAATCAGAGATGTAAATTTAAATAGTGAATTTTGTGAACAAAAATCTAAATCTTTCTAGGAACATTTATTAGGAGTGGATATTATTTAGAGTAATCTGCTGGTGGAACACAGCAAGTCAGGCAGCATCTATGGAAGGAAATAGACAGACAAACGTTTCTGGTCGGGACATTCCAGACTGGTGGAGTAGAGGGCAGATAGCTGGTAGGAGGAGGTGAAAGGAAGAGATGGGGCAAGAGCTAGCGAGTATGATGTAGATCTAAGTGAAGAGGGGTTGATTGGCAGATGAGTCAAGTGGGGGAGAGAAGGTGGAAACAGTAACCAAGGCTGGAGTTGGAGAAAACAAAAAGGGTGCAAATGGTGGAAAGGAGAAAAGATTGGCAATGAGATGCAGAACCAGGGGGAGGGATGGTGAGTAGAAGAGAATGGTGGGGAGGGAGGACTGAAAATGGGAGACCCGGGATAAAGAGATGAGCAGCTGGAGGAGTTTAAGGAAGGGAAAGAAACTGAGTGATAGGCATGGGGGGAGTAGAAAGACTGGTGTGCAAGTGGGAATGCTGGGTGGTTGAAAAGAAAGTAGAGGAAGATTAACCTGAAATTGGAAAATTCAATGTTCATGCATTGGGCAGAGGGCTATTTTGTTGCAAACTAACTAACCCCTGAACACCAGTTCTCTGGCCCCTCTTCATAATTTCCTCTGGACTATGACCCACCAGGGAACATCAGCCCATTGTTTTCCAGAAAGTCATTGAATTCTTTTTGTCTATAGTTTCTCTATCAACATCATCTCTATAATGTTCTTTAACTATGATATTGAGGAACATTAGAGTTTCTCAATCACACTTAGTTAACTCACGTCTCTACGTCCTCGCTATGATTGCCAAGCAGCATGTTGACTTTTCATTTCAGCTTGGTTTTGTCCCAAGAGTTCATTTTTCCATGATTCTATATTTTTTCCCCTCCTCTCATCTCTTCCTACCAACACTTGCAAAACTCCCAGACACCACCACTTTCATAGTTTCCAATCTTCTGACACCAAATGGCTCACTTCAGTCCTCAGTCATCTAACTACACAGATGCTGTCTGATCCACTGAATTTCTATAGTGATTTGGTTTTTTTTTAAACTCACGATTCCAGCATCTGCAATGTCGTGTCTCCAATTCTTTTACATTCCATTTCCCAAAGTTGCTGTCATATACGCGACTCTTAATTTTATCTAATTCCGTTATTCCAATGTTGCACTTTGGTTTGCATGTTCTCCGGAGATGTTGCCTAGCCTGGAGTTACTTTTGTGTCTTTCTTTCTTTCTAGTATCTGCAGTTTTTTTTGCAGTACTTCAGACTGCTTGCGATCTTTGCACCATTCCGCCATTTTGCATTAATTGTCATTTTTATTAGTGTATCTTTCATTGATTAATATTGTTTTTTCTTCAAGCTTCATGTAAACGAGAAATCCAATATACCCTGGTGTATATGACAGTAAACTAACCTGGATCTGATCAGTTTTATCGATAGAGTTCGAAGATTTTCACCCAGTGATAATGAAGAATTAGGAAAATACTACCGCATCACAATGTTGCGCAAATTGGCGAGAACCCAAACTTGTATTCCAATGCATCTGTTGTAATTGTCAATTTTGATGAAAGCGAATGCAACTTTTTAGATCATTTGTGACATTAATGAGTCCTATTAACATTGAATTCACTGGCTCAAGTCATACGAAGCACAAAAACTGTGGATATCAATCACCTCACCACTAGGACATTGCAGCAAGATTTTTCAGGCCAGTGCAAAAGACTCAATCATCTTTAATAGATTTATCAAAAACAACCTCTTGAATACAATTTGAAAAGTGAAAATGTTATTTGAGGTTTCACAGGTACACAAATAGTACTATGAAAACTTTAAAATATAGCTCCCTCTACTTAAGTCCCACTACTAGATAAAAAAAATAGCAATGGACATGAAATTGACCCTGAAGAACATCAATGTAAATCACAAGTGTCAAAAACTTCCATCCATTTCCCTTTTCCTGTTAATGTCTAAATTTTGTATCCATGTTATTCTGCTACTTTCCACAGTTTGCTATCTTCCACCTTCATTACAATTAGATATGTCCAGCAAATTATTATACAAATAATTATACCACATAGCTGGATCATCCATCACTGTTAGCTCAACAAACTCAGATCAAGTCAGCACACTACTATTTTCCTGCAAGTTTCACTCGCCTATTCCTTTTCAAATAATAGTTCTTCGTCTCTAATTATAGTTGATTCTCCATCCCCAGCACTTGTAATTTGTCTCTCTCCAGTTTAATTTGTCCCTCTCCTTTTCCTCTCAATGTACTCTTAAAACCAATTCATATTTTTCAGAAGACAAAAGTTCAATATTTCCCTGGATAATTTTACATTTTATATTTCTTTAAAAATGTTTTGGGTCCCAGTTTAATGTTAACTGCATATATATAATTCTAAAGCTACTTTTCATTATCTGCATAATTTTTTTCATTTCATAGAAACATAGAAAAGAGGAGCAGGAGGAGGCCATTTGGCCCTTCGAGCCAGCACCGCCTTTCATTGTGATCATGGCTGATCATCCACAATCAGTAACCTGTGCCTGCCTTCTCCCCATATCCCTTGATTCCACTAGCCCCTAGAGCTCTATCTAACTCTCTTTTAAATTCATCCAGTGAATTGGCCTCCACTGTTTTCTGTGGCAGAGAATTCCACAAATTCACAACTCTCTGGGTGAAAAAGTTTCTTCTCACCTCTATTTTAATTGGCCTCCCCTTTATAGGGACTGTGGCCCCTGGTTCTGGACTCCCCCAACATCGGGAACATTTTTCCTGCATCTAGTTTGTCCAGTCCTTTTATAACTTTATATGTCTCTATAAGATCCCCTCTCATCCTTCTAAACTCCAGTGAACACAAGCCCAGTTTTCCAATCTTTCCACCATCCCAGGGATTAACCTCGTGAACATACGCTGCACTTCCTTAAATTAGGAGACCAAAACTGCACACAATACTCCAGATGTGGTCTCACCAGGGCCCTATACAACTGCAGAAGGACCTCTTTGCTCCTATACTCAAATCCTCTCTTTAAGGCCAACATGCCATTAGCTTTCTTCACTGCCTGCTGTACCTGCACGCTTACTTTCAGTGACTGGTGTACAAGGCCACCTAGGTCTCATTGTGCTTCCCCTTCACCTAATCTGACACCATTGATATAGTAATCTGCCTCATTGTTTTTGCCACCAAAGTGGATAACCTCAGATTTATCTACATACTGCATCTGCCATTCATCTGCCCACTCACTCAACCTGTCCAAGTCACCCTGCAACCTCCTAACATCCTCTTCGCAGTTCACTCTGCTACCCAGATTCGTGTCATCTGCAAATTTGCTAGTGTTACTTCTAATTCCATCATCCAAATCATTAATATATATTGTAAATAGTTGCGGCCCCAGCACCGAGCCTTGCGGCACTGCCATTCTGAAAAGGACCCATTTATTCCTACTCTTTGCTTCCTGTCTGCCAACCAATTCTCTATCCATGTCAATACCCTACCCCCAATACCATGTGCTCTAATTTTGCTCACCAACCTCCCGTGTGGGACCTTATCAAAAGTTTTCTGGAAGTCTAGATACACTTTATCCACTGGATCTCCTTCATCCATTTTACTTGTCACATCCTCAAAAAATTCCAGAAGATTAGTCAAGCAGGATTTCCCCATAAATCCATGCTGACTTGGACCAATCCTTTTACTGCTATCCAAATGTGCCGTTATCACCTCTTTAATAATTGACTCCAGCATCTTCCCCACCACTGATGTCAGGCTAACTGGTCTATAATTCCCCGTTTTCTCTCTCGCTCCTTTCTTGAAAAGTGGGATAACATTAGCTATCCTCCAATCCACAGGAAATGATCCTGAATCTATTGAACATTGGAAAATGATCACCAATGCGTCCATGATTTCTAGAGCCACCTCCTTAAGTACGCTGGGATGCAGACCATGAGGCCCTGGGGATTTATCATCCTTCAGTCCTATCAGTCTACCCAATACTATTTCTCGCCTAATGAAAATTTCTTTCAGTTCCTCTGTCTCCCTAGATCCTCTATCCTCTAGTACATCTGGGAGATTGTTTGTGTCTTCCTTAGTGAAGACTGATCTGAAGTACCTGTTCAACTGTTCTGCCATTTCATGTTACCCATAATAATTTCACCTGTTTCTGCTTCAAGAGACCCACATTTGGCTTTACTAATCTTTTTCTCTTCACATACCTAAAGAAGCTTTTACTGTCCTTCTTTATATTCTTGGCCAGCTTCCCCTCGTACTTCATCTTTTCAGCCCGTATTGCCCTTTGTTACCTTTCTGTTGTCCTTTGAAAGTTGCCCAATCCTCTGGCTTCCTGCTACTCTTTGATATGCTACGCACCTTTTCTTTTAGTTTTATTCCATCCCTAACTTCCATTGTCAGCCACAGTTGCCTCCTACTCCCCTTAGAATCTTTCTTCCACTTTGGAATGAAATGATCTTGCATCTTCTGAATTATGCCCAGAAATTCCCGGCATTGTTATTCCACCGTCATTCCTGCTAGGATCCTTTTCTAGTCGACCTTGGCCAGCTCCTCTCTCATGCCTTCATAGTCCCCTTTGTTCAACTGCAACACTGACACTTCTGATTTTACCTTCTCCCTCTCAAATTGCAGATTAAAACTAGTCATATTATGGTCACTACCTCCAAGCGGTTCATTTACCTTGAGTTCCCTTATTAAATTTGGTTCATTGGACAACACTAAATCCAGAATTGCCTTCTCTCTGGCAGGCTCCAGTGCAAGCTGCTCTAAGAATCCATCTCAGAGGCACTCTACAAACTCCCTTTCTTGGGGTCAAGAACCAACCTGATTTTCCCAGTCTACCTGCATATTGAAATCCCTCATAACCACAGTGGTATTACCTTTGTTACATGCCAGTTTTAACTTCTGCTGTAACTTACAACTAAATCCGGGCTACTGTTTGGGGGTCTGTAGATAACTCCCATTAGTGTGTTCTTACCTTTACAATTCCTCAACTCTATCCACAGTGACTCTACATCGTCAGTCCCAATGTCAACCCTCACAAAGGGCTGAATTCCATCCCTCACCCACAGAGCTACCCCACCTCCTCTGCCCACCTGCCTGTCCTTTCTATAGGACGTATAACCCTGAATATTCATTTCCCAGTCCCAATCCTCCTGCAGCCACATCTCGGTAATCCCCATAATGTCATATCTACCAATTTCTAACTGAGCCTCAAGCTCATCCACTTTACTTCTTATACTTCGTGCATTCATATATAATACTTTTAATCCATTACTCATCTCACCTTTCACATCGATTCCTATTATACTTGGCCATACTCTCCTATCCCTTTGTAAGCTTTCTGTCCTGTTAATTCTGGGGTCTTTCTTAACTTTTCCTATACCCTCTTTCCCTTTAACTCCATCCTTGTCTATCCCATTTGACACCCACCCACATTATTTAGTTTAAAACATCCCGTGTAGCAGTGGCAAACCTGCCTGCCAGAATGCTGGTCCCCCGCCTGTTGAGGTGCAACCCGTCCCTTTTGCACAATTCACCCTTACCCCGAAACAGATCCCAGTGGTCTAAGAATCTAAATCCCTGCCCCCTACACCAGCTCCTCAGCCACACATTCAGATCCCCTATCTCCCTGTTCCTGCCCTCACCAGCATGAGGAACTGGAAGCAAACCAGAAATAACCACCCTGGAGGTCCTGCTTTTCAGCCTTCTACCGAGCTCTCTGAAGTCACGCTGCAGAATATATTTCCTCTTCTTCCCAACGTCGTTTGTGCCAACATGCACTACCACTTCCGGCTGCTCACCTTCACCCTTGAGGATGCTCTGCACTCAGTCCGTGTCGTCTTGGATCATGGCACCAGGGAGGCAACACACCATCCTTGAATCCCGCTTGTTGCCGCAGAAACCCGTCTGTACCTCTCACGATGGAGTCCCCTGCTACCACGGCTCTGCCTGAGGTCGTGTTCCTTCTGTGTTTTCCATAACCTTTCTTGTCATTAACCAAACGTTGCCTCTACTATTTGTAATGTGCCTTTATTTCCTTCATCATCCATGGAGTATTAGCTTTGAACACTATTTTTTCTATTCAAAATTAATATGTCTGGCTTTAACCTGTACACCAGACCTCCCAACATTTGATTTTACAAATTCATAATTTTGATGTCCAAAATTCAGAATTTTACATCAAAATTCATAATGTTGCACGTATTGCAACTTTTCACCATACGCTTTGCGCTACATTCATGCGTGAAAAACAACTATTATTTCCAACAGTCTGTAGCTCTTGGACTACATGTACAATGTCAGGCCTATCATGAGTATATTCTGCTATTTATAGAAAGGTTATTGAACAGAGATACTTTTTGCAACACAAAGAAAAAATTGTTTTGTTTTACTTTTTCTATTTTGCTTTCTTCATACACAACCCAATTCTCTTGATATTGAATAAAAGAACAATGGTCATAAAATGTATGATTAAGTTAAGAAGAGTTGATATATGCGACTCGACTAAGCATACGGAAGTACTTGTTGAAGTAAAATCGCACATTAATTGATAATCAGCCCAAAAAGGTGGTAATTGCCTTTCTGTTGTGTTTTATATTTTAACCCCGTCTTAATTAATTAATATAGTTATATAATCTTGCGCTTAAATTTAATATTTACTCATTACAGTTCAAGCACTGATTTTCTGGCACTCTTGGTTCCAGAGCTTTGCTGGTTTATCCAGCCGGCCAAGGAAGTCAGCTATGGGGATAGATGTGTTGGCTCCAGCTGGGCTGGAGTTCCAGAGCCCCGGCCGCAGGTTGCAAATTCAACCCACTGATCGACCATGGCAGTCCCGATGAGGTCGAGATTGGCAGCCTTGTCCAGCCTGGGTGCCACATGTTTGGGGAGACTTCCAGGGCGGGGGGATTTCTCGCGGAACCCCTAGCGACCTCTTGCGGCTGAATTGACAAATTGGCTATGGAAGTCCCGATTAGGTCGAGATTGGCTGCCTTGCCCAGCCTAGGTGCCACATTTTCGGGGAAACTTCCAGGGGGTGGGGGATTTCTCGTGGAACCCCTAGCGGCCGAATGGACAAATTGCAATTACCGACTGTTTAGCGGAAAAATGTGAGGTGAAATTGGAATGGCGGAAATGAAATAAGAAAGCGGAAACTTTCTGCCAAATTCGGAAGTGCTGGGACACCAATATTTCCCATTCTTCAGTGCTTTAATACTGCTTTCTCTTCCAAATTGCTTTTCAATATCCTTTGCTTAAATAACCAAAAAAAAGTCATACTCCATTCAGCATTCTTACTATTGATGTTTCCTGGCCTTCCATAAATATAGTAAACTATTCTTTGTGGTCATAATGGACTGCTAGGTTGATCTCCGACAGCACCCCATTCCAGTTGTCCTTCATATCCAAACACAATGTTAACTGTTTTAATGTTAACTGCACAACTTCAGACAACTTGTTTGAGAATTTATATCAACTGCCAGAAATTCTGAACATTAGCATGTTAATCTACCTTCTGAAATTACTATTCTACTTTCCCTTAAAAGGGTCTGAGATCTGATTTCCTACCTCCACGTAAAACTCCCTGCAATGTAACTACTTCCCCTCACAATTCAAATTAAAGATTTAGATCCAGAACCATCTTGTATATGATTTTAACTAAAGACCGTATCTTTAACCAATAGGTCTACATCCTCAACTTCTCTGTCAATCCTGAACTTGTTGAGTAATAAGAACCACCCAATGCTGCCCTTCTTTCCATTACTATCTCTCCACAGTAATCTTACCCCACAATTTGTACTTAGAGCTCAGCAATTCTATAAGCTGTCCCATGGGCATTGATATACACACCAATCCACACACCTTCATAATTATTTTTTGTTTTTTAATTTTGTCTTGAGAATTTGGAGAATATTTCTAATCATACTGCCGTTTACATCTAATCTGAACAAAGTTTTAAGCTTGCAAAGCAGTATTTATTTTTTCTGTGTAAATTCCTTATTTTCATCGCAAATTTTCTCAAGGGCTCAAGGCTCTCAAATTTACAAAAGTAATGAATGATATTTTCATTTACGCAACACAGTATCACAGTATATCAGTCCATGAAGTGATGCAAATTTTCTTATGCAAATAAGATGCAAATTTAGTTATCTGGACTGTGGCTTAATACCTCAGGACAGGTTGAACAGGTTGTAGCTCTATCCTGTGTAAAAAAAAAGACTGAGTAATTACCTAAAAACATCCGCAAGTCATGGATTTCTTGACAAACCAAAGGCTTGATAAACCAGATATATTTTTTTAATTGACTAGAAATGCATCACCACATTTTGATTTGCTAAATATGTTGTATGTGAAACATTCATGTCCACTCCTACCTATCACAAAATTGGCGATTCTTACATGTAAAGTAGGATGCACATTTAATACAAATCATGTCCGGAAACAGGATCTCTATGCTGACTGCTGGAAGCAAATTAGTACTTAAAGAAGTCTTTCCACTGCATCCACAGTAAAGCGCTAGAAATGGATGCAAGGGAAAACAGATAGGGAGGGGGGAGGATGGGTAGGGAGAAGGAAGCATAGCTCTCTGCCGTCTGTGTGAGCATGTCCCCTTCCACCCCTATGCATTGAGCTAGCCCTTGCAACTTGTGCTTCACATGATTCCAAGCCACTATGCAAAGGTAGCTAATCAACAAGTCAATAATTGCTACACACAGGTCACAAGGGATTGAGATTGCTCATGGGTGTTGTAAAGCAAAGTTAGGACACATTGTGCAGGCCTTTAGCATAAAGAACCTTAAATTGACATCTCATTTGCAAGCTTTGTGCAATGGACTCTAGTTTCTTCTGTGTAGGTTTCTCCAAAAACTCCAATTTCTTATCGCAGTGGAGAAAATATGTGCTGCATGATCTGTACCAACATTAACTTAACAATGTCAAGTAAACATCAGCAGCACTCAAGTCAAATCATAACCTGACATGAATGCACCATTTTTCTAATGGTTCTTCACTCGTGGTTACTGATGTGATCCATTGTGCGCAATTAGCTCAAAAAAGCATATAAATCAGAATAAGTTTCAGGCTATTGCTTTATTTACAGCAGACATGCAAAACAGTCTAACGATTCCAATAAGGAATGCCTGCAAAGTTACTTTGTCCACCGTGATGATTGGAAGAAAAATACATTAGCATATACTGAAGGCATTAGGCGTGGCAGGCAATTTGTGTAGAGCATAAACACAGACAAGGGCACTGGGCCAAATGGACTGTAAATACTTCTCAAATAAAACGATAAAGCTGTGGAGGCTGTTATTTCGGGTCTCTTCAGATTAAGTACACCAAGTTCCTTTCGAACTAAGTTATAGATTTGTGCTTATAGTATCACCTTACCCAAGTAACAATGGGTCTTGCAAATAGACCATAGAAACAAGGAACTGCAGATGCTGGTTTACACAAAAGGACACATAATGCTCGAGTAATTCAGCAGGTCCGACAGCATCTCTGGAGAATATGAATAGGTGCCGTTTTAGGTCAGGCCTCTTCTTTAGCCTCTCCTTTCACCTTAGGCTCGTCATGCAGCACCTAGAAGGTCACCTCACATCTTGATATTTCCTACACTGAGTACTGTATCCAGGGTAATCTGGAAACCGGATTTCAGCACACCAAATGTGTAGGAAGGGACAGCAGATGCTGATTTACACCGAAGATAGACATAAAATGCTGGAGTAACTCATTTCTGGAGAGAAGGAATTGGTGACGTTTTGGTTCGAAACACGTCCTTGTATGAAGACTTCAGTAACTTTCAACACCACCAAAAAGCACCTAACTTTTGTTCAATTGTAACATTATTCATTAGAAATTAATCAAAAATAACCTTTTGATCGTGCTGTGGAATGCTCTCCTGGCGAATCTGTGTTTGGTTGTGCAAGATTAAGAGTTTTCAAGTGTCAAAATGGGACACAGGCATTAAATCACCCTTGTACACCGACAAACATTACAATCTGTCTGCCCTACATACATTCGTCAATTACATAACAATTCCATACTCATGCCTCAACTGCCATTTTGAACGGTACAACATAAATATGCAAAAATCATGCACTGTGAAACTGATTTTGATGCCCGTGCAAATATACATATTCAATCAGAGCTTACAATATTGCTTCAATAAAGCAACATTTTGTTTAAAAAGTGCAATAATTTACTTTTTACATAAATAACATTAAACAAAGAATGATAAGAATGATGGGCTTACCATGGCTGGTATATCTTTTATCTATCCAACTGAAAGCATTTGATGCTTGATGATCGTCCAGAAGGTGCTGTCAGCAATCTTTTAAACTGCTTTAAATAATTTCGACAAAACATTTAGGCATTTTAACAACAATATGTAAATAATGGGCAATTAATGACAGTAAAAAAAGAAAATTTGCAATGTACATTTAACACATATATAAAACATGATCAATCACCAGCATACAATCATCTCCACCTGATTGTTTCATTGCCTTTCTCCCATGTGATAATCCTTGCCCACACAATAGAGACAAAAATCTCTCTAAAATAAATATTCTGTTGCCAAAACATCTAATTAATAATTAAAACTAATCAGGTTCACAAGTGGGTCTAATAAAAAATATTTCACATCGCAAGTGATATAACAATTTAAACAATGTAAAATTTCACTAAATCACCTTTCCCTCATCATTAATCTTTGTTTTATTTTTCAAATATGAACAGGAGAAGAATTTATCATACAAAGCCACTGTTAAATTGCAATTTTTTAAAATTGAGTAGCTTACTGAAAAATAACAGCTGGTCATATTTTATCTGTCCAATTTGTTTGGTGTTTTGGAAAAAAACTGTGGATGAACGGAAGCCAATCTTTTATTTCAATCTTGAAGTTTAATGCAAATTCATACAAACTGCATGTTCAGATCTAACAACTGTCCAACCAAAGCCTATTTATTTTTAACAAATCAACATTGGAGCAAAAATCTGAATGAGAGGCAATTTACAAGACTGTTGCCAGGCCTTGAGAGCCTGAGCTATAGGGGAGAGGTTGGGCAGGGTAGGACATTATTCCTTGGAGTGCAGGAGAATGAGGGGTGATCTTATAGAGGCGTATAAGATTATGAGAGGAATAGATGGGGTAAATGCACAGTCTTTTATCCAGAGGAGGGAAATCAATTAGGTTTAGGTTTATTATGGTCACGTGCACTGAGGTACAGTGAAAAGCTTTGTTTTGCATGCTATCCAAACAACGCAGGTTTTCTCCAGGCGCTCTGGTTTCCTCCCAAAGCAAAGACTTGCAGGCTTGTAGGTTAATTGGGTTCTGTAAATTGTCCCTCGTGTGTAGGATAGAACGAGTGTACAGGGATCGCTTGTCAGTGCAGACTTGGTGGATGAAAGGGCCTGTTTCCACACTGTATCTCTAAACGAAGATTAGATCATACTACACATGAATACGATCAAGACAAACTCATACGATAGAGCAAAGGGGATGATATATCTGAACTAAAGACTGAGCTAAATAAAACTAAAAAGGTAAACGTTAGTCACTCCTTTCTGGGAAGGAGTAATTGTTGGCATCCGTCCATCTGCGAGAGATAATGGTGCAGCTTTGACGTTGTTCTGCTTGGAGAGAGGAATGTTTTATCTGCGGTTACATTTCTTGCTGTGGGTGTCTAGGCCTTTCCTTGACAGGCAGACCCTCCCACAGCTTCCACAGGTGAAGCTGTCTCTGGCTGTTGGAGTTGGACGTGTGTTACTGTTGCTACTGGCCATTTTGTGGCGTTGGTGCCTGACCTGCAGGCTGTCATTGTGCTTCATACCTGCCTAGAGGCCCTTTCTCCACCTCCCCCAGTTCTCAGCAGACGCTTTCCAGTTGTCACTGCCAATGTTAAAATTTGTCCTGTCTCTTTTAATCATATCCTTGTAACGAAGATCTTGACCGCCATGCATTGGCAACCTCCCCGTATAACACATCTTTGGGGATGCATCCCTTTTCCATCCTGTGTACATGTCCAAGCCAAGGAATGGGTGACGTTTCATTGTCTGAAGAAGGGTCTTGACCCGAAACATCACCCATTCCTTCTTTCGAGAGATGCTGCCTGTCCCGCTAAGTTACTCCAGCATTTTGTGTCCATCCCAGTTACCGTGTGTGTCACGGGGAACAATAGAATACTTGAGAAATTAAAGCAGCTTCTTAAACTTGTGACAAGAGCTATTCCTAACATTATCCTAACCTTGCATTTCTTCAAGGAAGAGCTTTTTTGAGCACTTTTTTTAAACCTTTTCCCACAACAAACGTTGCAG
This sequence comes from Rhinoraja longicauda, assembly GCF_053455715.1. Taxonomy (NCBI): domain Eukaryota; kingdom Metazoa; phylum Chordata; class Chondrichthyes; order Rajiformes; family Arhynchobatidae; genus Rhinoraja; species Rhinoraja longicauda. The sequence continues at coordinate 90,229,778 of NC_135954.1, forward strand.
CAAAGATTCTGTTCCAGAGTTGAAAAAAGGGTTTTGTCTGTGTCTTGAGATGCCTACTGTAGGAAGTCAAGGTTTCACATGCACAAAGGTAGGCAGGGATCACCTCTTAATAGAGCTAATGATCTAACTCTCAATCTTCAATTTTTCTTTCCACAAATTACATATATCTAGAAGACAACAATGTGATTAAAGACCAAAGAATTAAACGTTCGTGCCTAGGATACACAAGCGGAATATGAGGAGGTTGTTCTTTCAGTTTGCATGTGTTGCAGTGGTAGAGCTGCTGCCTTCCAGCGCCTGAGACTGCGTTAGATCCTGACTACGGGTGCTGTCTGCACAGAGTTTGTATGTTCTCCGTGACTGCATGGGTTTCCTCCGAGTGCTCAGGGTTTCTACCACATTCTAAATACGTGCAAGTTTGTCATTTCAGTGGCCTCTGTAAATTGTCCTTAATGTGTAAGACTAGAAACAGTGTACAGGTGATCGTGGAGTCAGTGGGCCAAAAGGCCTGTTTCCACGCTGTATCTCTAATCTAAACTAAGACCAGATTGTACTGACGCATTCAAGGCAGCAGTGGTGAATTTCATCTTCAATATTTGCCTTAGCAAGTGATGGCTTTCCATATATGTGGGAAATTTCTAGAAAATTTGATTCCACATACTGCATTTCCCGATCTAACACATCATTCACGGACGGGCATTTCCGCCAGCTCCAATGCAATCCTACCAGCAGACAAATTTTCCTCTCTCCACCTCTTTCTGCTTTCAGCATAAACCATTCTTTCCATGACTCCCTGGATTGCTCATCCATCATCATCCATCACTACCCACCCTTCCCTCCTTTTCCCCAGGCACTTTCTCCAGCAACCGCAAGAGGTGCAACACCTGTTCCTATATCAATTTCCTCATCTCCATTCAGGGAGCTAAACAGCCCTCCCAGATGAGACTTCCACCAACAAAGAAAAATAGGTGCACGAGTAGGCCATTCGGCCCTTCGAGCCAGCACCGCCATTCAACATGATCATGGCTGATCATCTAAAATCAGTACCCCGTTCCTGCTTTTTCCACATATCCCTTGATTCATTTAGCCCTAAGAGCTAAATCTAACTCACTCTTGAAAATATCCAGTGAATTGACCTCCACTGCCTTCTGTGGCAGAGAATTCCACAGATTCACAACTCTGGGTGAAAAAGGTTTTCCTCATCTCAGTCCTAAATGGCCTAATTCTTAAACTGTGACCCCTGTGACCCCAGCATTTTGTGTCTACCATTCAGATAATAATTTTCCTTCCCGTTCTTGGCACCAAAGTGGATAACCTCACATTTATCCACATTTTACTGCATCTGCCATGCATCTGCTCACTCACCCAACCTATCAAAGTCACCCTGCAGCCTCATAGCATCCTCATCGTAGCTCATACTGCCACCCAGTTTTGTGTCAACCGCAAACTTGGAAATGTCACATTCTCGTCTAAATCGTTAATAAGTATTGTAAATAACTGGGGCCCCAGCACCGAGCCTCGCGGCACCCCACTAGTCACTGCCTGCCATTCCGAAAAGGACTCTTTAATTCCTACTCTTTGCTTCCTCTCTGCCAACCAGTTCGCGATCCATGTCAATACCCTATCCCCAATACCATGTGCTCTAATTTTGCCCACTACTCTCTTGCGTGGGACCTTGTCAAAGGCTTTTTGAAAGTCCAGATACACCACATCCACTGGCTCTCCCTTATCCGTTCTATTTGTCACATCCTCAAAAAATTCCAGAAATTAGTCAAGCATGATTTCCCCTTCATAAATCCATGCTGAATTTGGCTGATCCTGTCACTGCTTTCCAAATGCACTGCTATAACATCTTTAATAATCGATTCAAGCATCTTCCCCACGACCGATGCAAGGCTAACTGGTCTATAATTCCTCATTTTCTCTCTCCCTCCTTTTGTTAACAAGTGGAGTTACATTGGCTACCCTCCAGTCAACAGGAACTGATCCAGAGTTGATAGAACATTGGAAAATGATCACCAATGCAACCTCGCCTATTGCATTTAATGCTCTCAAGTGAGGCCAAGCGTAGACTAGACGACCATTTCGTCGAACATTGTGATCTGTCTGCTCAGAGTAATTAGAGTTGACAGCCATTTCAATTCCTTTTCCCAGTCCCAATCCGATACCAACCAGTTGGTCCTTCAAGGGTGAGGCCACATGCAAACTGGAAGAACAACCTCCTCATATTCTGATTGTGTAGCCTATAACCCAAGGGCACGAACATTGAATCCTCTGGTCTTTAATCACATTGTTGTCCTCTAGATGTGTGTAATTTGGCTGCTGTGTTTTCTACTTAGAGCAGTTGCCCGAGTACGGATGCTGTCTGCGCGGAGATTGCACGTTCTCCTGTGACAGTGTGTGCTCCGGTTTTCTCTCGCATCCCAAAGATGTACAGGTTTGTAGGTTAATTGGTTTCTGTAAATTACTGCTAGTGTGTAGGACATAGAGCCAGTGTACAGGTGATCGATGGCGAGTGTGGACTTTTTGGGCTGAGTAGTCTATTTCCACGCTGCGTCTCCAAACTGAACTAAACTAAAACTACATTTTGTTTAGTTTATTATTGTCATGTACACTGAAGTACAGTGAAAAGGTTTTTTGTTGCATGCTATCCAGTCAGTGGAAAGACTGTACAGATGCTCCCCGACTTACGATGCTTCGACTTACGATATTTCAACTATGCGATGGTGCAAACGGCAGCGACCCATAGCGAGCTGCAGCTCACTTCCGGCCATGTGGTCAGGTGTATTAAATGCATTTTGACTTATGATATTTTCGGTTTGCAATGGGTTTCCTGGAACCCCATTGTAACCCCATCGTATGTTGAGGACCACCTGTACATGATAACAATCAAGGTGTCCACAGTGCACAGATACAGATAAAGGGAATAATGTTTAGTGCAAGATAAAGTCCAGTAAAGTCCAATTAAAGATAGTCCGGGGGTCTCCAATGAGATGGGAGCTCAGGACTGCTCTCTAGTTGATGATAGGATGGTTCAGTTGGATGATAACACTGGGAAGAATCTGTCCCTGAATCAGGTGGTATGAGTTTTCCCATCTTGCCTCTTGCCTGATGGGAGAGGGGAGAAGGAGTGTCAGAGGAGAGAGTCATCCTTGATTATGCTGGTGGACTTGCCAAGGCAGTGTGAAGTGTAGATTTAGTCAATGGAAGGAAGATTGGTTTGTATGATGGTCTGGGCTTCGTCCACAATTCTCTGCAATTTGTTCTAGTCTTGGATGGAGCTGTTCCCAAACCATGATGTGATGCATCCTGATAAATGCTTTCTGCAGCACATTTGTAGAGGTTGGTGAGAGTTGTTGGAGTCATGTTGATCTTCCTAGCCTTCTACGGAAGTTGAGGCATTGGTGTGCTTTCTTGGGTCATTGCACCAAGCAAGAAATTAATTGATCTACAGAAAGATTTGCTCCTAGATTAAAATCCCCAGCCATCTTGCTCCTTCTGATCTTCCCAGCTCTTTCATGCACACCTTGTCCTTCACTCAGCATCAGCCAGGTCCTTTCTATTCAGACAGAGAGATAAACTCAAGCAAGAAATGGTACACTCACATCCTCTAACTTCATCCACTGGATTTGATGCTCCCAAAGTGTTCGCATTTATATCGTCGAGACCAAGTGTAAACTGGGCGACCATTTCACCAAACATTTGCATTTGGTTCACATAGCTCTGCTGGATCTTCAGGTTGCTAATCATTTTCACTCCCCTTCCCATTCCAGCCTTTTTGGTCATTCCATTGCCAAAGTAAGGTCACACACAAACTGGAGGAACAGCACCTCTTAGTCCATTTGGGTAGATTACAACCCTCACGATCATGCCCGCGACACCCAGCGAACTGTCGGCGACAGCCTAGTCGCTGGCAGTCGCATTAAAATCGCCTAAAGTGGGACAGGCCCTTAACAAAGTATAGCAAACTGTGAGCAAGATCAAAGAGCTTGCAAAAAGGAATCAAACTGGTTAAGTGAGCTGGCTAAAAAGATGGATAAGCAGGATGTGGAGATATTTAAGCACAGTAAACACATTTTAACAGACCTTATCATGGGTTTTAGTTATAGGGCACAGACCTCGGCCCGCACCACCTCCCAGGCCTATTTCAGCCCCAGTTGCCCACACCGTCTGGTTGACGCGATTGGGGACACCACTTTCTTCAGGACGCTGCCATCGACAGGACAGGTTCGGTCACCCCTCTCATCAGTTGCCTCCTCCGATTTCTATTAGCTATCGGTTTTTCCGCTCCCAACTCCACTGCTGCCTCCTCCTCCCGTCGCTTTGTACACTCCTCTGCTGCCTGCTCCTCCTTCTCCCCAGATTCACCGCCATCTTCCAAGATGGTGTAAGAAAATAACTGCAGATGCTGGTACAAATCGAAGGTATTTATTTCACAAAATGCTGGAGTAACTCAACAGGTCAGGCAGCATCACAGAAGAGGAGGAATGGGTGACGTTTTGGGTTCAGACTGATATCAGGGGGGCGGGACAAAGGAAGGATATAGGTGGAGACAGGAAGATAGAGGAGGAACTGGGAAGGGGGAGGGGAAGTGAGGGACAGAGGAACTATCTAAAGTTGGAGAAATCAATGTTCATACCGCTGGGCTGCAAGCTGCCCAAGCGAAATACGAGGTGCTGTTCCTCCAATTTCCGGTGGGCCTCCCTATGGCACTGGAGGAGGCCCATGACAGATAGGTCAGACTGGGAGTGGGAGGGGGAGTTGAATGGGTAAGTCACCGGGAGATCAGGTTGGTTAAGGCAGACTGAGCGAAGGTGTTGAGCGAAACGATCGCCGAGCCTGCGCTTGGTTTCGCCGATGTAAAGAAGTTGACATCTAGAGCAGCGGATACAATAGATGAGGTTGGAGGAGGCGCAGGTGAACCTCTGTCTCACCTGGAAAGACTGTTTGGATCCTTGGATGGAGTTGAGGGGGAGAGGTAAAGGGACAGGTGTTGCATCTCCTGCGGTTGCAGGGGAAAGTGCCCGGGGATGGGGTGGTTTGGGTAGGGACGAGTGGACCAGGGAGTTACAGAGGGAACGGTCTCTGCGGAACGCAGAAAGGGGAGGGGATGGGAAGATGTGGCCAGTAGTGGGGTCCCGTTGTAGGTGACTGAAATGTTGGAGGATGATTTGTTGGATACGCTGGCTGATGGGGTGGAAGGCGAGAACGAGGGGGATTCTGTCCTTGTTACAAATGGGGGGAGGGGGAGCAAGAACGGAGCTGCGGGATGTAGAAGAGACCCTAGTGAGAGCCTCATCTATAATGGAAGAGGGGAAGCCCCGTTTCCTGAAGAATGAGGACATCTCTGATGCCCTAGTGTGAAACACCTCATCCCGGGCGCAGATGCGGCGTAGACGGAGGAATTGGGAGCAGGGGATAGATTTTTTGCAGGAGACAGGGTGGGATGAAGTGTAGTCCAGATAGCTGTGCGAGTCAGTGGGTTTATAGTAGATGTCAGTCACTAGTCTGTCTCCTGTGATGGAGATGGTGAGGTCCAGAAACGGAAGGGAGAAGTCGGAGATAGTCCAAGTATATTTAAGAGCAGGATGGAAATTGGAAGTGAAGTGTATGAAGTCAGTGAGTTCTGCATGGGTACAAGAGGTAGCACCAATGCAGTCGTCGATGTAGCGGAGGTAGAGTTTGGGGATGGGGCCAGTGGACGTCTGGAACAGGGATTGTTCGACGTACCCGACAATGAGACAGGCATAGCTAGGGCCCATGCGAGTGCCCATAGCTATGCCTCTGGTTTGGAGGAAGTGGGAGGAGTCAAAGGAGAAGTTGTTAAGGGTAAGAACCAGCTCTGCTAGGTGGAGGAGAGTGTTAGTAGATGGGGATTGGCTGGTTCTACGGTCGAGGAAGAAACGGAGGGCTTCAAGACCATCCTTGTGGGGGATGGAAGTGTAGAGTGACTGGACATCCATGGTAAAGATGAGGGAGTGGGGGCCTGGAAACCGGAAGTTATCGAGGAGATGGAGAGCATATGAGGTGTCTTGGACGTAGGTGGGGAGGGATTTGACCAGGGGGGGATAGGATGGAGTCGAGGTAGATGGAAATAAGTTCGGTGGGACATGAACAGGCAGAAACAATGGGTCTGCCGGGACAGTTCTGTTTATGGATTTTAGGTAGGAGGTAAAATTGGGCCGTGTGGGGCTGGGGAACGATAAGTTTGGAGGCATTAGAGGGTAGATCGCCGGAAATGGTGAGGTCCTTGATGGTGCTGATGATTAAGGTCTGGTGTTCGTCGGTGGGGTCTTGGTCCAGGGGTAAGTAGGAAGAGGTGTCTGAGAGTTGTCATCTGGCCTCGGTCCGGTAAAGGTCAGCCCGCCAGACTACCACAGCACCTCCCTTGTCAGTGGGTTTGATGACTAAGTCAGGGTTGTTGCAGTGAGTGGAGGGCTGCACGTTTAGGAGGGGAGGTGTTAGAGTTAGTCAGGGTAGTGGAGAATTTGAGGCGGTTAATGTCACGCCGGCAGTTGGAGATGAAAATTTCAAAATGTGGTCGTAGAGCAGGAGGGCAGGTGGAGTATGTCGGCGACTCCAGGGGAGAAGGAGAAAGGGGAGGCAAAAAAAAAAGAGACCGACAAGGTGCACCAGCCAGCCCTTCTTCACCAGCTATCCACACCATCTTGTTGACCCAGCTGTTGTTGCGGCTCACGTTGTAGGCTCCGACAGGACGGGATCAGTCACCAGGGAACTCCCACCCCTCTCACCAACTGCCACTTCTTCCTTTTGCCCGTCACTTTGTCCACTCAGCCTCTCACAACTACTCCCACTGCCGCCGCCTCCTCCTCCTCCATCTTCTTCCGTTACTTTGTCCACTCAACGTCTGTCTCTCCCCCCTCCCCCCACTGCCACCTCTTCCTCCTTCTGCTTCCCCAGAGTCGCTGACATACTCCATCTTGGAAGACTTTGGCGACTGTGGGGGAAAAGGAGAGAAGGAGTAGGAGGCAATGGTGGAGCAGAAAAAGCGACGGCCAACAGGAAGAAGCGACAGCTGGTGAGAGGGGAGGGAGCCCCATGGTGAGCAACCCAGTCCTGTCGGTAACCCACAGAAAGTGCTGCCGGCCAGGGACTACAAGGGGAGGAGCGGCAACAACAACCGCATCAAGTGGACTGTGCAGCAGCTGGTGAAGAAGGACTATCTGGTGCTGGAAGGAATGTCACTTATTCATGTTCTCCAGAGGGCTTACTGTACTTGGTAGGAAAAGTAAAAAAATATCTGTGATGTGTAACTTTTAAATGCTGATATTCAAAGTGACCTGGGTGACCTCATGTACATGACACAAAGTTAGCCTGCAGATAGTTTACATGGAAATTATTGCTCAGCAGAAGGAACACAAAATTAGAGAATTTGGCTATTAATGTCCAAGTCTTTAGTGAGTCTGTACCCTATATACTGTGTGTAGGAGGGAATTGCAGATACTGGTTTAAACTGAAGATAGACACAAAAAATTGGAGTAACTCAGCGTTCAGGCAACATCTCTTTAGAAAAGGAATAAGTGACGTTTCAGGACGAGACCCTTCTTCAGACTGAATCTAGGGAAAGGGAAATGAGAGATACAGACGGTGATTATAGAGATATAAAGAACAAATGAATGAAAGATATGAAAAAGTGACGATGATCAAGGAGAGGTGGAATCTACAACAGTCCATTGTTGGCTGTGGGCTAGGTGATAACGAGTTTATACAGACAGTGAAACTAATCAGGATGACAGTAAAACTAGTACAATGAGTAGGGTTGGGGGAGAGGCGGAGAGAGAGGGGATGCAAGGGTTACTTGAAGTTAGAGAAATCAATTGTCAAACCACTGGGTTGTAAGCTGCCCAAGTGAAATATGATGTGCTGTTCCTCCAATTTGCATTTGGCCTCACTATGACAATGGAGGAGGCCCAGGACAGAAAGGTCAGTATGGGAATAAGTTAAAGTGTTTGGCAACCGGGAGATCACATAGGCCAGGGTGGATTAAGCGAAGGTGTTCAGCGAAATAATCGCCGAGTCTCCGCTTGCTCTCACCAATATATAGGAATCCACACCTGGAACAGCAGATACGGTAGTTGGAGGACGTGCAAGTGAACATCTGCCTCGCCCGAGGACTGTCATGGCCCCTAGACAGAGTCGAGGGAGGAGATATAGGAACAGGTGTTGCATCTCCTGTGATTACAGGGGTACATACCTGGGAGGCGGTGCTTTGGGTGGGATGGGATGTGTTAACCAGGGAGTTACGGAGGGAAGTGTCTCTGTGGAAAGCGGAAAGGGGTGGAGAGGGTAAGATGTGACTAAACATCGGCAAAAACATTGCATGCGACGGCTGATGCGGTGAAAGGTGAGAACTAGGGGGACTCTGTTCCTGTTGCAACTAGGAAGGAGATTGAGCAAGAGCAGAGCTGCGGGATACTGAGGAGCCACATGTGAGGGTCTCATCTTTGATAGAAGAGGGGAATCCCCATTCCCGACAGAATAAGGAAATCTCGGATGTCCCGGTATGGACACCTCACCTTGGGTGCAGTTGCGATGTAAACGGAGGAATTGGTAATAGGAGATAGTTTTTGCAGGAAGCAGGGTGGGAATACCATGTACAGTTCTGGTCTCCTTACTTTGGGACTGCCTTTCAGCAGTGCAGAAGATGTTCAGTAGATCATTTTTTCATAATGAAAGGAGACACAAGAAACTGCAGATGCCAAAATCTTGAGCAAAAGAAAAGTGCTGGTGGAACTCAGTGGATCGGACAGCATTTGTAGAGGAAAGGAACAGGTGGTGTTTCATTGGGTCACTTCTTCAGATTGATCGGAGTAGGAAGGAGAAATCTGGAAAATCCCTGGCTCTGGATTAGACCACCTGTAACAGCACTAGCTCAACACTATCCAGGTTAAAGCAGCACAATTTCGCAACAATCCTCCACGCAATCCAACTACTTCCCTCAAAGCTGGTCATTAGTTATAGCATATGCACCATCTACAAAATGTTTCACAATTATAAACTTTGGTAACTCAGAGAATGTCTCAAACGCACAACCTCTACCATCTCGAAGACAAGGGCAGCAAGTGCATCAGAAAATCACCAACTGAAGAATCCTCCCTGATAGACATTATACTTCCATATTACAATATCACTGCTCCTTCATCGTGGCAGAATCTAAATCATGGAATTCTCCATCTATTACATCTTTACACTGCTCTTCAGTAAGGCAAGTGAACAGGATAGAGCTTCTAACCCTACTTTCTTTCATGATAGTTTACAATACTTACCTATTTACTCATTAATGGTACACAGTTCTTAGAGGAAAAGCAACAGGTGATATACTACCTACAGGTTAAAGTTTGTTAAATCCGGGCAATTTGATCCCAAAATTGTTCCAAAGAATGTTGGTGGAGTGTTGTTTTAGGGACTGGAAGGCTGTGACCAGTGATGCACCACTGGGATCAGTGGACCCTTACTGTATATAATAGACATCAACAATTTTGATAAGATTTTAGAAAGTTTGCAGGTGACAGGAAAAAAATGCTGGTGGTGTTGATAATGAGAAGAGTCTAAAACTACAGCAACATACAGAAGGGTTGATATGATCGGCAAAACAACAGCAGATGGTATGTAATCTGATGTAAGTCTGGAATTTTTTGAGGATGTAACAAGTAGAATGGATAAGGGAGAGCCAGTGGATGCAGTGTATCTGGACTTTCAAAAAGCCTTTGACAAGGTCCCACACAAGAGATTAGTGTGCAAAATTAGAGCACATGGTATTGGGGATAGGGTATTAATATGGATAGAGAACTGGTTGGCAGAGAGGAAGCAAAGAGTAGGAATTAACGTCCTTTTCAGAATGGCAGGCAGTGACTAGTAGAGTGCCGGGACCCCAGTTATTTACAATATATATTAACGATTTACACGAGGGAATTAAATGTGACATCTCCAAGTTTGCGGATGACACAAAGCTGGGTGGCAGTGTGAGCTGCGATGAGGCTGCAGGGTGACTTGGGCAGATTGGGTTAGTGGGCAGATGCAATATAATGTGGATAAATATGAGGTTATCCACTTTGGTGCCAAGAACAGGAAGGTAGATTATTATCCGAATGGTGTCAGATTAGGAAAAGGGGAGGTGCAACGAGACCTGGGTGTGCTTGTACATCAGTCACTGTAAGTAAGCATGACAGGCAGTGAAGAAAGCTAATGGCATGTTGGTATTCATTGCGAGAGGATGCGAGTTTAGGAGCAAGGAGGTCGTGCTACAGTTGTACAGGGCTCTGGTGAGACCACACCTGGAGTATTGTGTGCAATTTTGTTCTCCTAATTTGAAGAAGTACATTATTGCTATTGAGGGAGTGCAGCGTAAGTTCACCAGGTTAATTCCTGGGATGGCAGGACTGACATTTGATAAAAGAATGGGTTGACTGGACATGTATTCACTGTAATTTAGAAGGGTGAGAGGGGATCATTTATTTTATTTTATTTTTTAATATGGAACGCTTCACGAATCTGCGTGTCATCCTTGTGCTGGGGCTATGCTAATCTCTATCATTCCAATTTTAGTATATGTGCTGCCGAAGCGAGCACGAGAGGGGATCTTATGTAGAAACATAAAATTCTTAAAGGATTGGACAGGCTAGATGCAGGAAAAATGTTCCCAATGTTGGGAGAGTCCAGAACCAGGGGTCACAGTTTAAGAATAAGGAAACATAAAGAATGAGGAAACATTTTTTCACCCAGAGTTGTGAGTATGTGGAATTCTCTGCCACAGAAGGCAGTGGAGGCCAATTCACTGGATGTTTTCAAGAGAGTTAGATTTAGCACTTAGTGCAAAAGGAATCAAGGGATATGGGGGGAAAGCAGGTACGGTGTACTTATTTTAGATGATCAGCCATGATCATATTGAATAGCAGTGCTGGCTCGAAGAGCTGAATGGCCTACTCTTGCACCTATTTTTTTAATGGTTCTATGGTGTGCAAGGTGAAGAACTTTGAGAGGTCTACTCAGGGCAGAACATTCACAATGAACGTTAATGCCTTTGGTCTGAAGAAAGATCTCGACCCAAAACGTCACCCATTCCTTCTATCCAGAGATATTGCCTGCCCCGCTGAGATACTCCAGTAATTTTTTGTCTATCTTCAGTGCCTTAGGAAATATTGAAACAAAATGTAAAAGTCTAAAGAACCTTGAAGGTGGTACTCAATAGGTTTGGTGGGTAAGGTATGAATGACAGTTACCTTCATTAGCCCAGGCGTAGAATACAAGGGTTGTGGTACAACTCTATAAAGCAATGGATAGGCAGCAGCTGGGCTACTGTGTGCAGGTCTGGTCGTCATGCTACGATAATGTTGGGATTGCTCCGGATATGGTGGTAAATTCGGCAGAAGGCCTCAGTAAAGTAATGACTTCCAACAGCATCGCTGGAGCACCTTCTCCATCAAGTCAGTAGATATTCAAGAACAAGGCTACCATCAGGGAAATTAGGGACGTAACGCCGTTAACCGATAGATTTTTAATATGCAAAAAAAACTCTACACGTCGAATTAAATATTATGGTCAGTATATGCGAAATATTCCTATTTAGCACGGCTGGGCTTACACATTCGCAAACGCTACTCTTCGCTGAATTGAACAGGCCTTTTGTTGTTGGTAGTTTTAATACGAGCTAGCTTTTCCAAACTCTAAATAGTATCGCGATAAACATGATTTTAAACAAAATGATGCAAAGTTAATCGGAATTACAAATTATTTTCGGATTAAAAAGACACGGCGCCGTTAATCGTCTTGCTTACACTATGTATTATTGGTAGGTCGTTGTTTACACCCAAATCAAAAGCCCCAGGCCCAGGGACAAAAAAAATTTGAAGCTAATTTTACAACTTCGAGCTCTATTTCCTTCACTCATGCGACAACACAGGAAAAACGTCCGAAATAAATAAATCAACTCACTACTTTACTGTCTGGCAGCAGACTCCGGTTGGAAATTAAGCCCCATTTATTTTTCACACCAACAAAAAAAAATATTTCTTTTCTCCTGACCTGCCCCTCTTGTGCAGCGTCGGCGGGCGCGCTGCATTGTGGCTCTTGTAGTCTCTGCGCATCCTGGTCTATGATCATAACCACCACCGAGGGCGGGACTCGGCATTACAGCTCCCTGCATGCAGTGCGCCACGCCGGAAGCGCTTTATCCGCGTCGTCCCTGCAGCGTCGGGCCGCGGGTTGCAGTTCCGGGGTTGCTCGGGGAGCGGTGAAGCAGTGTGGAGCGCGCGCGGTCAGTCAGCACCCCCCGCATCAATACCATGACACCGTCGGCGCCCCTGCTGCCCAGCGACTCCATCGGACACATCCTCCTTCTGCTGGTGAGCATCGTGTCCTTTTTCTATCTCTCGGTTCGGTACCTGAAGCTCGGAGCGGGACCTCGGCCTAGGCTAGCGCCGGTCCGGGGGAGAAGTGGAGATGAGCCGGACTCGGAGCTGCCGCCGCCTCCGCGGGCTGAAGCAGAGATCTCCGTCTGTGCCGTACACCCAGGCTGTGCTCCGCTTCATTGTCTGACCGGCCTGAGCTTAGCTGCAACTCAGGCAGTGCCATGTCCTGCAGGTCCGAGCATCAGGGCAGAGTCTCTTCTTCTCTCCCATCCTATATAGGGACGGAAACAGGACATATAAAAAAAATAGTGTAATTAAATGTTATCGTTTCGCTAAGTAAAGCCAGCCGTCATCAACTGTATTTGAACCGTTTTCGGTCTCTCCCGGAACTTGTGTGTTAAACCGACCGACCGGCCGGTTGTTGTGTCCGCCTTTCATAGGCTGATATTTTTGGTCCAGGCACCCGGAAACGGAATGTTCTCTGAGCCACACCAACGTTGATCTCTGGCATGGAGAAGCTTCTATGAAAGGCTTATTGAAATTACTTGATCCTTTTAATCCCCCTTAAATGTTCTACCATCTGGTAAAATTGTCCTGCTTAATCCGCATATCCTTCAATTGAATTAATGTGGATTAGAGCTGGATAGAGTTCTTAAGGATAGCGGAGTCAGGGGGTATGGGGAGAATGCAGGAACGGGGTACTGATTGAGAATGATCAGCCATGATCACATTGAATGGCGGTGCTGGCTCGAAGGGCCGAATGGCCTCCTCCTGCACCTATTGTCTATTGTGGGGAAATCTATCCACTTTTGTTTAGAAAACGATCACATCAGATAATTGAATTGACATGACACCAAACAATCGCAGAGAAAGTATTCGGACAAAGACAGGAATGGGACTAAAGGACAAAGGTTGGATGAAAAGTAGATTTAAGGGAGAAGGAATGTATGCAGATGGGGAGTATTATGAAAAGAATTCCAAGATAAGTCACAGGCTTATGGTATAGTGGGTACAAGAAAAAAACGCTGAGGAAATTAAGTTTCTGGTGCTCGATAGGCAAATAGCAAGACCACAAAGAGTTCTAAACTTTAAAATTTAATGCATTGTGATTCCAAAGTATAACTTGGTCTTGAATAGATATGTACAGTTTTGAGCCATCTGCTTAATGGAAGGTAGCAAGGAATTTATTTTGAATAAGTGGGAACATGGACATGGCAAAGATGTAGGTTAGAATGTCAATGGCATCTGATCTTGAGGAAGAAGGAGAGAGGGAAGTAGGCTATTTTTGTACTGAAGAGAATTTGCAGTCAGAAGATTATTTGGTTTTGCGAATTTGGGAACAATTTAACTGAATGGTAGATGGTTGAAGGGAAATTAATATCAAGAGTGTAGACCTTTTGTCAGGATGATTGTTTGTCTCACAAATGCTTCTTGTGAGGTCCAATACAGGATTGTCATGATAATATCTGTTTTTTTGTGATCTGTATATAGTTATGCACTTCCAGTTTGGTTTGAATTTTGCCATCTGATAAGAATGAGGAAGATTGATGAGATATGTTATTTCCAGAAAATCTGACCAGTTACTAGGAACTACTGCGAATGGGGTGATCGATGGTCAGTATGGACTCGGTGCGTTGAAAGGCCTGCTTCCATTCTGCATCTTTCAATCAATCGAAAACTAATCCATTGTCCAACTCCCAACTTTCAGCAAAGTGACATATTGTCTCTGGTGGCCAACTTGTGTTTTGTCAGAACCACATAACAACCCCTGCTGTACACAAAGTCAATAACTAAATCCTAGAGCTCAAATTGAATTAACTGCCCTTATGATCCAGTCAGCAATTGACAGAATATGGCACCAATAAATCCTGGCTTAAAATTACCACCAATTGAGATATCTCTACAGGTTAACTTCTTGTTTGGCAAAAGGTAGATAATGGTTGAAGACAGTTGCCTTCACCCACAACCTCTGGGGTCATATAGCTCAGGAACTATCAAGTATTTGACGCAACAAGTCCATTAAGCATCCATTTACACTAATCTCTCTTTATTCTCTCTCATTCCCATCAATTTCCCCCAATGTTTACCACCGATTTGCATACTTAGGACAATTTTTCTGAGGTTAATTAACCTTCCAACCTGTACATCTTTGGGATGTACGTGGAAACCAGAGCACTTGAGGAACCCACGTAGTTACAGGAAAGATGTGCACGCTCCACGTAGAGAGCACCGAAACTCAGGATTGAACTTTGGTGGTGGAGCTGTGAACCAGGGGCTTTGCTAGCTGCATCACTGCCCTTATCAGCAGGAATTTTTCAACCACTGCTTCAATAATTTTATTTCTTCCCTCCATTGTGTTTCACCAGCTCCATTTATTATCCTTTTTGTACAAATGCTAGATCATGACTTAACTATTTCCCTTCAATATTCCATTAATTAGCAATGACAAATACTCTGCCATCTGCTTCCTGATCCTATCCAGTCAGTGGGAGGTGGATGCAAAAAAAATTGGGATAAGTGCTTGAAATGCCATGGCACCAAATGCTGCATACACTTTTCTGTAAAAAGATTAGTGCATTTTAGAAGGATGAGGGCGGACCTCATTGAAACTTACCAAATAGTGAAATGCTTGGATAGAGTGGATGTGGAGATGATGTTTCCAAAAGCAGGAGAGTCTAGGACTAGAAGTCATAGCCTCAGAATTAAAGGATGTTTCTTTAGGAAGGAGATGAGGAGGAATTTCTTTAGTCAGAGGGTGGTGAATTATTTACCACAGAAGGCTATGGAGGCCAAGTCAATGGATATTTTTAAGGCCGAGATATACATTCATGATTTGCATCACGAGATATACATTCTTGGGTTATGGGGAGAAGGCAAGAGGTGGTTAGGAGGGAGAGATAGATCAGCCATGATAGAATGGTGGACAAGAGGATGGACTGAATGGCCTAATTCTGATCCTATCACACATTACCCTCCTGACTCTAGTGATTCTTGAAAGATCATGACTAATGCTTCCACAATCTCTCAAGCCACCTTCTTTAGAATCCTGGGGTGCAATCCATCTGTTCCGGTTGACCTATCCACCTTCAGACCTTTCAGCCTCCCAAGCACCTTCTCCTTAGTAGTAGCCACCACTCACTTCCACCCCCTCATTCTCTTGACTTTCAGGCACGTTGCTGGTGTCTTCCACTGTGAAGACTGATGCAAAAAAGTAATTTAATTCCTTTGCCATTTCTTTACTCCCCATTATTACTTCTCCAGCATAATTTTCTAGTGGTCCAATGTCCACTCTTGTTTCTTTCTTGCTCTTTTCCTGAATAAATGTTTTCTATCTTCTTTTAGATTATTGTGTACCTTACTTTCAAAATTCATCTTTTCTCTCCGTATTGCCTTTTAGTTACCTTCTGTTGTTTTTTAAAAGCTTCCAAATCCTCTAGCTGCCCACTTATCTTTGCAATGTTATATGCCTTCTCTTTTAGTTTTATGCTGACTTTGATTCCCTTGTCAGCCATGGTCGCCTCATTCTCACCCTCAAATTTTTCTTGCCGTTTGGAATGAAAAGATCCTGCATTTTCTGAATTGTTCCCAGGAATTCCTGCCATTGCTGTTCCCCTGTTAATCCTGCTTGGGTCCCTTTCAAATCAACTTTAGCAAGCTCCTACCTCGTGCCACTGTGAGCACCTTTGCTCAGCTGTAACACCGACACCTCCGATGTCATCTACTCCCTCTCAAGTTGCAGGTAGAATTTTATCATATTATGGTCACTACCTCCTCGTGGTTCCTTTACCTTAAGGCCCCTAATCAAATCTGGATCTTTAGACGACACAAATTCCAGAATTCACTTTTCCCTGGAAGGCTCCACTACAAGCTGCTCTATTGCGATGGACTTTCCAAATTCCCTCTCTTGGGGTCCAGTACCAACCTGATTTTCCTAGTCTACCTGCATATTTGAAAACTCCCATGACCACTGTGACATTGCCGTTCTTACATGCTGATTGTATTTCCTGATGTACTTTGTACCCTATATCCTGGTTACTATTTGGGGGCCTGTGGATAAGTCCCATCAGGGTCTCTTTACCCTTGCATTTTCTTAGCTCTACTCACAAGGATTCTACATCTTCTGATCCTATGTTGCCCCTTGCTAAGGACTAAATTTAAATTCCTTACCAGCAGACTACCCCATCCCCTTTGCCTACCTATCTGTTTTTTTGGCAAGACATGTAACCTTGGATCTTCAGCTCCCAACTCTGATCCTCTTTCAGGATCTGTTGTGTCCACATCATACCTACCATTTTCTAATTGTGCTACAAGCACATCCACCTTGTTCTTTATACCGCGTGCATTTAAATATAATACCTTTAGTTCAGTTATTCAAGTATAACACCTTTAGTTCGGTAGCGCAGAATGAAATGCTAAACAAAACATCCTGAATCAACAGAAACCTGATAAAATTAAAATCATCCAGCAAACTATCAATGTAAATAGGAAATTTTATGGAAAAGCTCATGCAGCTATAATACATGCAATATAATACGGGCGGTCACGGTGGCGTAGTGGTAAAGTTGCTGCCTTACAGCGAATGCAGCGCTGGAGACCCGGGTTCGATCCTGACTATGGATGCTGTCTGTACGGAGTTTGTACGTTCTCCCCGTGATCTGCGTGGGTTTTCTCCCAAGATCTTCGGTTTCCTCCCACACTCCAAAGACCTACAGGTTTGTAGGTTAATTGGCTTGGTAAATGTAAAAATTGTCCCTAGTGGGTGTAGGATAGTGTTAAAAATTGTCCCTAGTGGGTATAGGATACTTCCAGTATAGTCCCTGGTGGACTCTTCGGAAGTGAGGACCACAAGATACAAGATGATAATGGAAGCACATCCAAAATCATCTTTGATTGGAGTGGGTAAATGCTTGAAAGACCAGAAGACATGGAAAAGTATACAATTAAAACTCTTTGGTGCTTGAAAAAAAAAACTTTGAGTTTCTTAAAGGAAATCTTCAAGTCCAAATCACTTTGAACAGTTGCCAAATATTCTCTTCCATGAACCGCAGATAACAGGATTGTATGTGATTGACTTTGATACATTTCACAAATGATTGGAACCAAGTTAATTAAAAGTGCCAAGGGTTAAAACTAACTAACCACATCAACAGTTCAGTTATTACCAACATGACACTCTGGAAATCATGGGCTAATTTTTTTCAAGCCAATGGTAGGTGGGTCAAAGATAGATGATTGTTGTAGACAGAGATCATTCATGAGCCCATAACTGACATAAATAGTAAATTCAGACTAGTGTTTTTGCAGAAGTGGTTTGTATTTGACTGAATAATGTACAATTTTTTTTAATGTTAATTCATACAGCCACAAATTTAATTTTTGACAGCAGTTAATTATGATTTTTGGTTATTAGTTTGCGTTTAGTCTTTATCTCAAAATTTAAAATAATGGCAGTTAAGCAATGTTGGAATAAAGTGCAGGGAAGAAAATAAATAAATTATCATTCAGTAATCTTGAGATATCAAATAACTGGAAAACAAGTAATTTGCAAAGGATGAGGTGGAAAATCAAGAGTGAGATAATGAGCGACCATGATTTGTGAAATTATTAGGAGATGTGATCCATTGGGCTACATGGAAAGCTTTACAAAATAGTGGAGAAAATTGAAGACAATGGATGCAGCAGAAATGAAATTCTGAGGGAACTCTAAGATGTGTAATTAAAGTAAAAGCTTTTAAAAAGTTGATAGTAGAAGCCTTGCTTTGATGGATTTCCACAAATTCTACCACTTTCTTTCGCTGCTCTGTCTCTTTCAAAGCTTGAAGCACTCTTTTATGCAACTTTAGGAACCTCCTCCATTCTGTTTTTTTCTGTCAAAATGTTGCTCTATTCCCCTCTGAAACCCCATCTCGTACATCTTTCTGAAACCCCATCACGTTCATTCCTTTCATTTTCTTTTTTAATATTTTACCGTTTGTAGAAAGAAAATAATGCGCATTGATGACAAGATAAAAATTTGCAATTCAATTAAATGACATATAATAGCTATTATAGAGCAGGAAAATGTCAGCTAACTTCAGAATAACAATCAACAACATAAACTAGCTATTGAACAAATAAAGATAGACACAACTCAGCAGGACAGGCTGCATCTCTGGAGAGAAGGAATGGGTGACGTTTCGGGTTGAGACCCTTCTTCAGATATATGTTATGTTGACAAATGCATCTTGAAGAAGACAGAGTTTGTATGTTTTTAGAATAGTAGCGTATGGTCTTTAACATTTAGCAAAGAGTAAATTTAGATATGTCACCTGGAAAGCAGCATCACTGATGGTACAGCTATGACTTGTTATTGTGCTTAAATTATACACTTAGTTTTGGATTGAAGTCACCAGAGGGATGTGAACCCAGATTCTACTGACCCCATTGTGTGTGAGCTTGAGTCAACATTATGTTGAGCGGAGGCTGCAACGGATCGTTCGATCAGCTGAGAAGGTTGTTGGCTTCAACCTCCCCCCCATTGACGAACTGTACTCTGCAAGGGCCAGGAAGTGAGCGGGCAAGATCTTCTCTGACCCCTCTCACCCTGACCACAAAATCTTTGAAGCACTTCCCTCTGGAAGGCGACTCCGGACTGTCAAAGCAGCCACAGCCAGACATAAAAACAGCTTTTTTCCCCACAAGTAGTAGTCCTACTCACTAACCAAAGTCTGTAGTCTCTTTTTTTTTTTGCTCTGGTTTATTTCCACCCACATGTTTAGACCGTAATATTGTATCCTTATTGTTTTGATGTGTTTATGCTTTATTCTTCATTGTTAACTGTATGTTTGTGTTGTCATTTGTGAGTGGAGGATCAAGGCACATCCCTTGTATATGGGCGGCACGGTAGCGCAGCGGTAGAGTTGCTGCTTTACAGCGAATGCAGCGCCGGAGACTCAGGTTCGATCCTGACTACGGGTGCTGCACTGTAAGGAGTTTGTACGTTCTCCCCGTGACCTGCGTGGGTTTACTCCGAGATCTTCGGTTTCCTCCCACACTCCAAAGACGTACAGGTATGTAGGTTAATTGGCTGGGTAAAATGTAAAAAATTGTCCCTAGTGGGTGTAGGATAGTGTTAATGTACGGGGATCACTGGGCGGCACGGACTTGGAGGGCCGAAAAGGCCTGTTTCCGGCTGTATATATATGATATGATATATGCACATACTTGGCCAATAAACTTATTCATTCATTCATTCTTCAACATCAAGATAAATGTGCACCCTTACTAAGTCAGGGGAAACTGGTTGAGAATGTGGTTTTGAGTTGGAACTCTGTGTTCTGGAACACATTGATGTTTCTTTTTTTTGTTTTGTGTTGGTTTGTGATTGTATGTGGAATTGTTTATTTTTATTGCTCTTACTGTTGGACTGTGGGTGACAAAATCTCTTTTGGATGACAATAAAGGTTATTCTATTCTATTTCTGATAGTGCCTCTGATTCAGCTTTACGATGGGTTTAAAACATAGACTTGGTGTGATGACACCAACATTGATTGACAACCATCATGGGATTGTAAATAGGAAGTGATGTCTGTTAAATTTAAGTGGTGTTATTAAGGCCAAAGTGACTCTTTAGTGAAGAATATTTGGCGAATGCTATGCAAATAGATTTCAAAAGTTGCATGTTAAATGTGTCCAGCAAGCAATATAGATTAAGATGCATGATATTGAAGGAAATTGACAGTAGTAATAGATGAATAAAAGACAGATGAGTCGAAAACAACGAGTGATGTTTGCCTACACTTTCTCCATGTATTGTTTCCTTTTCCTTTTTATATTATGTTTACTATGGGTGAAATTTGGACTTGGGCATAGAGGAAACATCATAGGTATATCATGGACAACTTGATAAATTTCTGATGGTGAATCTGGAGGGTTGTAAGAGTCTCGAGAATATAGGTAGGTTAATATGTTAGACAGATCGGTACTTTCCAAAATTTATTTGAGAAATACGAGATGATGCATTTGGGGCAAATTAATAAAAGATTTCTATTACAATAGTAAAGGTGAGAATTTAGTTTTGAAGGGAGATTAAAGAACTTAGACTCTTACAAACAGAAGAAAATGAGATCTGATGAGAGGGAACGAAAGATGCTGGAGATTCTCAAATTAGGCAGCATCAGTGGAGAGGGAAGCAGTTAATGACTCAAGTTGATGACCTTTCATAAGTTGTTACAGTAAGGAATGTCTAAGAAAAGCACTAGTAGACAATTGATTATGGCCTTTCAAAGAGAAGGGGATAAATATTTGCAAAAGAGAAATTCAATTGGAACAAAAGTCAATAAATCTTTGGAGAACTGGCATGTTGGCTCAGATGGCTGCTTCACGCTATAAATTTTTGTGATTCAACAATATTCTTTCACTTTAATTGTAACTGGCATGCTTTCCATATTGAAGTTTAGTATTTGAACACAAGCTAAATTGCCTTCTACCCAGTTGAACGTGTATATTATGAACATCCTGCATTTTAAGGATGTTGCCGTGAACAAATAGCACCTGAAAATCTTTGCCAAAATAAATAAATGATTCCTTCCTATTAATGCAAACTGCATTCATGTCTGCTTAAAATTTATTGTTGGCTTTCACCTTGGTGTTTATAATAATGATTGAATAGATAGCAAATCATTTGACAAAGTATGTCTGCTAACAAATTTTGCTTATGTCATATCTAAGATTAATTGTTACTTTATTGTCACGTGTACTTGGTACAGGGAAATTATTTGTTTTGCATAAAGTACACAAGTGTGCAAAGAGGCTGACAAGGTTACAAAAGTATTCGGTATAGTCCCTCTTCTCCATCCCCACACCCTGAATCCCTCATTGATCTCACCGACCCCACCCCCACGTCTAGTGACCTCTTTGTTCACTCTTGGGCGACGGCTCGCCAATGTCCCTCCATGCTTGTCCATTTTTTGTAAAACATTATCTCACATTGCGGATTCCAGGCCTCTTTCCATGCTATATCTCTAAACTAAACCAAATGTGAATAACTCAAGCCAGGTGACAATTGGCAGCAGTGAAGATGAGATTTTCAAGTTCAAGCTTGAGAAGTTTAGAAAGCCCACTGTCTTCTGCAGTGATCTGTGAGCAACAGAGTGGTACAGCTGGTCAGGCTGCTTTTCCAGAGCATCAGCTCTGTTGAATACTATCTCTGCTGTTTATGGGGGATATCTCCCATGACCATGTTGCTTTCCTCTTATTTTTTTCCCAAATCCCAAAAATGTGCATGTTGCTAGGTTAATTAGCCACTGTAAATTGTGACTAATAGAATTTGAGGGATGGGGGGGCAGCAGGGAGAGTTGAAGGTAAGTTTGTAAGAACAATTTACAGGGAGAACAGATTAGCAAACCTGTGAGGGAATTTGAATGATCCGAACTATCATGAATGACCCCCTCTCCTTTCTATGTCGCAAGGAAACATGAAAATTGACTATACTTGTACCTCGCTGGTAGTAATGGTCTCCATTCCATGCTTCCATTTTCTGTCTCCATTGCATTTGTTTGATGTGACCGTCCACATTATTGCATCCAATGTGTATTATTTTCTTCAACAGAGGACAATCCGCTGGGGTATGAGCACTGAATTAATTTCCACATACCTCAACTCGTTCCTATTCCCCCGGTCCAATCCCTCCCTACCTATGTCCAAGACACCTTACACGCCCTTCGTCTCTTCAAAGACCTCGTTTTCCAGGCCCCCACTCCCTCATCTTTACTGTGGATGTTCAGTCACTCTACAACTCAATCCCCCACCAGGAAGGTCTTCAAGCCCTCCGTTTCTTCCTCGACCACAGACCAGCCAATTTCTATCTACAAACACTCTCCTCCACCTAGTAGAGCTGGTCCTTACCCTTAACAACTTCTCCCATTTCCTCCAAATCCAAGGCGTAGCTATGGGCCCCAGCTATGCCTGCCTCTTTGTAGGGTACGTCGAGCAATCACTGTTCCAGGCATACACTGCCCATATTCCCACACTCTACCTCCGCTACATTGACAAATGCATCGGTGCTACCTCTTGCACCCATGCAGAACTCACTGACTTCATCAACTTCACGATTAATCTCCATTCTGCACTCAAATTCACTTGGACCATCTCCGACATCTCCCTACCATTTCTAGATCTCACCGTGTCCATCACAGGAGACAGACTATTGACTGACATCTATTACAAATGCACTGACTCCCAAAGCTACACTTCTTCCCGCCCTGCTTGTAAAGACTCTATCTCCTACTCCCAATTCCTCCATCTGCACCCAGGATAAGGTTTTCCATACCAGGTAATTGGAGATGTCCTCATTCTTTAGGGAACAGGGGTTCCCCTCTTCCATTATAGATGAGGCTCTCACTAGGGTCTCCTCGATATCCCGCAGCTCCGTTCTTATCCCCCCCCCCCCCGCCTATTCGTAACAAGGAGAGAGTCCGCCTTGTCCTCGCCTTCCACCCCATCAGCCGTCGCATACAGCATATAATCGCCACCTCCAACGGGATCCCACTACTGGCCACATCTTCCCATCCCCACTCCTTTCTGCTTTCCGCAGAGACCGTTCCCTCCGCAGCACCCTGGTCAACTCGTCCCTTCCCACCCAAACCCACCCCCTCCCCAGGTGCCTTCCCCAGCAACCACAGGAGATGCAACACCTGTCCCTTTACCTTTCCCCTCGACTCCGTCCAAGGACCCTGGCAGTCTTTACGGATGAGGCAGAGGTTCACTGGCATCTCCTCCAACCTCATCTACCGCAGGGCAGTTTCAGGTGTCAACTCCTGTATATTGGCGAGAGGCTCGGCGATCGTTTCGCTGAACACCTCCTCTCAGTCCGCCTAAACCTACCTGATCTCTCGGTTGCTCAGCATTTTAACTCCCCCTCCCATATCCGAACTGACCTTTCTGTCCTGGGCCTCCTCCATTGTCAAAGTGAGGCCCAGTGCAAATTGGAGGAACAGTACCTCATATTTCTCTTGGGTAGCTTCCACCCCAGCGGTATGAACATTGACTTCTCTAACTTCAAGTAGCCCTTACTTTCCCTCTCTCCATCCCCTCCCCCTTCCCAGTTCTCCCACCAGTCTTACTATCTCCAACTACATTTAATCTCTGTACCACCCACTCCCAACATCAGTCTGAAGAAGGGTATCGTCCTGAAATGTCACCCATTCCTTCTATCCAGAGATGCTGCCTGTCTTGCTGAGTTACGCCAGCATTTTGTGTCTACCTTGAGATACTTGTTGTAGATAATACATGTGTCAAATTTGGCTACTGCAGGAATTCTCCACTTTGTATCTATTTCATAATGGAACGTAAACCTTGATTTTGGCTAAAGGATTCACAACTGAGAGTGGAACCTCTCAGGAATCAAAGCGGTCAACTCTGTGGAGCCACAGGAGCTGGGCAAGGTGAAATCTCCCGGGCGGGAGAGGATATATATCCGAGGACACTGAGGGAAGCTAGAGAGGAAATTGTGGGAGCGCTGGCTATAATTTATATCATTCATTACAGATGAAGTGCCGGATGACTGCAGGGTGGCAAATGTTGTGCCTCGATTCAAGAAGGGCTGCAGGGAAAGGGCTGGGAACTATAGGCCAGTGAGCTGAACATCTGTAGTCGGAACGTTACTGGAGATTATTCTCAGGGATTCCCATGCATTTAGATGGATAACGGCTAATTAGGATTAGGCAGCATGGTCTTGTACATGGGACGAGTGTAGATGGACACGTTGGTCTGTGTGGGCGAGTTGGGCCGAAGGGTCTGTTTCCACACTGTATGACTCTATGACTCCCT
Source organism: Rhinoraja longicauda (assembly GCF_053455715.1). Taxonomy (NCBI): domain Eukaryota; kingdom Metazoa; phylum Chordata; class Chondrichthyes; order Rajiformes; family Arhynchobatidae; genus Rhinoraja; species Rhinoraja longicauda. The sequence goes on from NC_135954.1 coordinate 90,253,955, forward strand.
AACAGACATAAAAAGGGTGAATGCACAGGGTTTTTCCCAGGGGTGGGGAATCAAGAACTAGAGGGCATTAGTTTAAGCTATTAATTCATTATTGTCATGCATACTGAGATACAGTGAAATACTTTGCATGCAGGCACATTTGTTCCGTGTATGGGTGAAATCAAGCCAGGTGCAGGGAGTGCAACCAGGTAAATAGGGAGATCGGGACACTTACCTTGGCTTATCCGAGGTCCGTTCAATAGTCTGATAGCGGTGATGAAGAAGCTGTTGCTATGTACTTTTAAGCTTTTGTATCTTCTGCCCGACGGGAAAGGGGAGAAGAGGGAATGGCAGGTGTGTGAATGTTCTTTGATTGTTTTGGCTGTGTGAAATGTAAATGGCGTAGTTTGAAAGTACATGAATAACAGGTTTTGAAGAGGTATGAGTCAAACACAGGCAAATGCACCCCTTCCAACCCTTCCGAATTTGGTGGAAAGTTTCCGTTTTCTTATTTCATTTCCGCCATTCCGATTTCGCCTCACATTTTTCCGCAAAACAGTCGGTAATTGCAATTTCTCAATTCGGTCGCCAGGTGTTCTGCGAGAAATATCCTGCGCCCTGGAAGTCTCCCCGAAAATGTGGCACCTAGGCTGGACAAGACAGCCAATCTCGACCTCATCAGGACTTCCATGGCCAATTTGTCAATTCAGTCGCTAGGGGTTCCACGAGAATTCCCCCGCCCTGGGTCTCCCAGAAAATGTGGCACCCAGGCTGGGCAGGGCAGCCAATCTCAACCTCATTGGGACTTCCATGGCCAATCGGTGGATTTGCAACCTGCGGCTGGGGCTCTGGAACTCCAGCCCAGCTGGAGCCAACACATCTATCCCCAGAGCCGACTTCCTTGGCTGGCTGGATAAACCAGCAAAGCTCTGGAACCAAGGGTGCCAGAAAACCAGTGGTGGAACTGTAATGAGTAAATATTAAATTTAAGTGCAAGATTATATAACTATATTAATTAATTGAGATGGGGTTAAAATATAAAGCACAGCAGAAAAGCCAATTATCACCTTTTAGGGCTGATTATCAATTAATGTGCAAATTTACTTCAATAAGTACTTCTGTATGCTTAGTCGAGTCTCATATATCAACTCTTTCTTCATAGTCATACATTTTATGACCATTGTTCTTTTATTCAATCCCGAGAGGATTGGGATGTGTAAGGAAAAAGCAAAATCTTTGTTGCAAAAAGTATTTCTGTTCAATAACCTTTCTATAAATAGCAGAATTTACTCATGATAGGCCTGACATTGTACATGTAGTCCAAGAACTACAGCCTTTTGGAAATAATAGTCATTTTTCACACATGAATGTAGCGCAATGCGTCCGGGCATTTGGTATGCATACCTTTTTTGCTGAAAAGTTGCATTACGCGCCATATTATGAATTTTGATGTAAAATTCTGGATTTTGGACATCAAAATTATGAATTTATAAAATCAAATGTTCGGAGGTCTGCAAATGGGACTAGTTTAAATGCAGCATCACGATCAACATGGATGAGTTGGGCCGATGGGCCTGTTTCCGTGCTGTGTGACTTTATAGCAGACCAATTCTCGGTTTAAACCATTGTCAAGCAAGGCTGTGTGTGATTACCACAATGCTTTTCCTCCATTTCTCTCTTTGCCGTGCTGTACCTTTTATCCAACAAATCTACCTGCTTGGAGGTCATCACAATGCTTTGCAATTTCTGACACCCACAAAGTATCATCAGCATCAATGATAATTTCCTCCCCCTGTTCTCTTCAGGGTTTTCTGGTTTGCTCTTGTGTTTGCACTGAAACCCGCTCTTCTCGAGGCATGTTCTAGCACCACAGCCTTTCCACTGTCCAGCAGTGTATGGTGCTTTTAATTTTACAGTTGTAGATTGGCTGAATGCTTTGTAGAAAATGTCACTTTTCAGCAGTGAGCCTGAGCTTGCAGTCAGTGTAATTCTTCATCCGCTCTAGTCCCTGTTCATGGGGCACTCGATGTACCAACTAAGCTCCATATAAACTTAAAACAAAATACATTCTGATAAAGCACACTATTTCTAGACTCTGTTGGTTCAACGAGATCTGGGTGTCCTAGTGCATCAGTCACTGAAAGGAAGCATGCAGGTACAGCAGGCAGTGAAGAAAGCCAATGGAATGTTGGCCTTCATAACAAGAGGAGTTGAGTATAGGAGCAAAGAGGTCCTTCTACAGTTTTATCGGGCCCTGGTGAGACCGCACCTGGAGTACTGTGTGCAGTTTTGGTCTCCAAATTTGAGGAAGGATATTCTTGCTATTGAGGGCGTGCAGCGTAGGTTCACTAGGTTAATTCCCAGAATGGCGGGACTGTCGTATGTTGAAAGGCTGGAGCAATTAGGCTTGTATACACTGGAATTTAGAAGGATGAGGGGGGATTTTATTGAAACATAAGATAATTAGGGGATTGGACACATTAGAGGCAGGAAACATGTTCCCAATGTTGGGGGAGTCCAGAACAAGGGGCCACAGTTTAAGAATAAGGGGTAGGCCATTTAGAACGGAGATGAGGAAGAACTTTTTCAGTCAGAGAGTGGTGAAGGTGTGGAATTCTCTGCCTCAGAAGGCAGTGGAGGCCAGTTCGTTGGATGCTTTCAAGAGAGAGCTGGATAGAGCTCTTAAGGATAGTGGAGTGAGGGGGTATGGGGAGAAGGCAGGAACGGGGTACTGATTGAGAGTGATCAGCCATGATCGCATTGATTGGCGGTGCTGGCTCGAAGGGCTGAATGGCCTACTCCTGCACCTATTGTCTATTGAATTCACTATCTTCATACAATCACCAGTTTAGTTTCAGATTTTCTCATTCAGTTTTCTGCTAATTTGGGGTGATTTTTAAAAAAAAAATCCTATTTGCATTTTCTTTGGACTTTTGTTCCTTTTTGTCTTATTGCCACTTATTTACTTGACGCTACATGTTACTTCACATGGCTTGGCACAGTGGCACAGCGATAGAGCTACTGCCTCACAGCACCCCGAGACCCTGGTTCAATCCTGACTTATCTGGGTGCATATCTGTACGGAGTTTGTACGTTCTCCCTGTGACCTGCATGGGTTTTCTCCGAGATCTTTGGTTTCCTCCCACACTCCAAAGACGTACAGGTTTGTAGGTTAATTGGCTTGGTATAACTGTAACTTGTCGCCAGTGTGTGTAGGATAGTGTTAGTGTGCAGGGATTGCTTTTCGGTGGGCTGAAGGGCCTGTTTCCACACTGTAGCTCTCAATTAAACTAAGCTATCACCTGCTTTCTCATTTAATCATAAGAAAATAGGAGCAGTCATTCGGGTCTCAAAAGACCCATTTACTCTGATTCTGAGTTCGATGTTCACAAGTTATAGGTGTTTGAACATGCATACTTCCAGATTCGGCCGATCGAGTCAACTCCACCATTCAATCATGGCTGATCTAATCCCATTTTCCTGCCTTCTCCCTATAACCCTTCACATCCGTTCTAATCAAGAATTTGTCTATCTCTGCCGTAAAAATACCCACTGACTTGGCCTCCACAGCCCTCTGGCAACAAATTCCACAGATTAACCACCCTCTGATTAAAGAAGGGCAGCATCGTGTAAACCAAAATGGGAGAGACGTGATATGTGATAATGTGATTATATGATATCCAGTGGTGCAGCTGGTAGAGCTGCTGCCTCATTGTCCCGCCATCAAATCATTACCCATTGTAACAATGCTTATCTATGTTTAAATTTTAACCTGCTGGCAATACAGGGCATTATACCAATTGCCACCTCAATTACATGCTGTACCTGCCTGTTAACTTTGTGTCTCAGGAACAAGAACATCTCGATCACTCTGTTCTCCACTTATTTACTCCCCCTCCCCCCACGATGCACTGCGCCTTTATCATTTACTTGCAGTACAGTGACACCTTCCTTGATTAACAATATTACTCCATGTCATTTCTTTTTTTTCCCATATAAACGTTTAGAACTTCAATCTGGAACACTGAGTTCCCAGACTTGGTTCCCTTGCAACCAAATCATTGTCATGGGTATTAAATTAAATGTTATTTGTTTCTATTTGTCGTCGTCCCTCCCGTTTTGTTACACATCTACATGCATTCAGACAGGGAGCATTAAGCTATGATTTTCTTGCAGTTTTTACTTTAGATACTTTTACTTTGAATACTGCTGGACACTTTCACATGTATTTTCTGCTGTGGGTGACGGGGTGGGAGTGATTATCAGATGGGTGGAGTAAAGTGACAAAGTGCTAGACGTAGCAAAGGGGACAAAAGGGTGTCATAAGGAAAAGGGAAGAATGAAATGTAAAATCAGAGGGGGTAATATGGGTGGAAGGGGAGGGGCAAGGGAAAGAAGAGGAATAAAATGGAAATGTTGAATTCTGGGATGGAACTTGAAGCAGCAGGATGATTGGGGTGGTGGGAAAAATGTAAATGTATTATACCAGTATTAGTTTTCTTAGAAGAGAGTCCTTAGCAAGGTATTACTGTACAAATCATTTGTCAAAACTTTAAAAGTGAACAGGACTGAGAAAGCAAGGACAAAAATGTTGATTTAAAATAAGATGACAAAAATAATTTTAATGGGACATGGGTGCCAAAGGTGGAAGCGACAAGAAATAAAGATTGGATCCAAGCTAATTTCCTAAACTGTAAATTATAATTGTAGTGTTAGAACTTGTTTAAAGCAAATGCCGGAAGACTGGACAGAGGCAAATGTTGTGCCTCTATTTAAGAAGGGTTGCAGGGAACTACAGGCCACTGAGTTTAACATCTGCAGTCTGAAAGTTACAAGAGAGTAATCTGAGGGATAGGATATACGTGCATTTAGATAGACATGGTCTGTTTAGGGATAGTCGACATGGTTTTGCACATGGGAGATCATGTCTCATAAACCTGATTGTGTTTTTAGAGGATTTGACCGAAAAGGTTGATGAAGACAGAGCTGTGGATGTTGTATTCATGGATTCCATTAAGGCATTTGACAAGGTTCTGCAGGGTTGGCTGCTCTGGAAGGTTAGATTCTATGGGATTCATGGGAGGAAGCAGAGTGTGATAGTGGAAGGTTGCTTTTCAGACTGGAGGCCTGTGACTAGTGGTGGACCTTTGGGTCTGGTGCTGGGCCCATTGCTGTTTGCCATCTATATCAATGATTTGGATGGGAACATACATGGCATGGTTAGCAAGTTTGCAGGTGATACAAAAGTGGTGGTATTGCAGATAGTGAAGATGGTTGTCAAAAATTGCAGCAGGATCAGCAAACTTGCTAATCTTGCCCTGTATGTTCTCATCCAAATCATTGATGTAGATGACAAACAGTAAGGGGCCCAACACCAAATCCTGAGGCACACCACTAGTCACAGGCATCCAGTCTGAGAAGCAACCTTCCACCATTACCCTCTGCTTCCTTCCATGGAGCCAATTTGCTATTCATTCAGCTATCCTTGGATCCCATGCAATCTAACCTTCCAACAGACTTAAACATCCAAAGCATTCTGCAGATGTGGCCACTGAATTACTGTAGAATCAGCAGATCCCATACGTTGCAACTACAGTACGTTACCTGTCCAGCTATCTCTGTTCAACTTATTGAAACCCACACTCCTTAACTACTCTAATGCCCCTGATTTAAATCTCTTGGCCATATCAGGAGAGACTATGAAGAAATCTGATCATCATTAATTTGAAACATTACATTTTCCTTCTGGATACCCTCCGACTTGTCAATTCTCTAATTTTGTTTGCAATTTACAATGTTTAATTATTGTGTCATATTTTAATCCACTATTGTTTCCCTTGTTTGATTTGGAGCCTGATCCTTTTGTTTTACTCGGCTTATACAATCACCCATTTCATCTTTTCATTTCAATTTCTGCTTTCTCAATCATTTAATTTCACATTTTTAACACCACTTTTATCTTGTTTTGGTTTAGTTGTAATATCCGCTCGTTCGCATACTTCTTCCAAGCGACCACTTCTAGACAAGTTTATGTTATACCCAGTTTTGCTGAAATTTGCTTTACTGATTTGATAACCTGTTCCCTTCCTGGTTAGCTGGCATCATGTTCCTCTTGCCTTCCATAATTTTGCCTTTTCTATATAACAGTGCCTTCATTGTGGGCACTCATGCTTTCCTATTTATAAATTGATTCTAATTGTTAAAAGGACTTTTTCTCAAACCTGTACAAATTCCAGCTGTGTTTCTGACATCATTTTTGCATTGGAAACTGTATGATGCATCATGGTAGCAAGCCTGCCCTGTTCTTCTAATTGGTTTCTGCTGTTAGTTAGTCCCTAGTTCATATAGTTGTTGCCCAGCAACCACCTTCCTCCAGCTTTATCTGGGTCACAATTGTTTAAATGTAAGTATTTATTAGACAGTAAACAAAACAACTTGCTGTCAGAACTTAATGAGTCAGCCGGACTTGGTCACAACCCCCATCTCTTCCACCTTTTTACCCACACTACAGTTTGTAGAAGAGTTCCCACCTGAAACATCACCTACCCATGTTCTGCTGAGATGCTGCCGGACCCACTAAGTTACTCCAGTACTTTGTGTCTTTTTTTTTGCCAGGGGGAGTAATCTCTCTTTGCAATGCATTTTCCCCGGTCAACCTTGCCAAGAGCTGGCTTCAGGGTTGGAAGTGGCTCGCTATGTTTGGCTTTTAATTTTTCTTTAGATTCATAAGAGTACTTCTACTGTCTCATGATTACCCCCTCTTTCCTGACTGGAATTTCCCCCCTACACCTTGAAATAATCTCCATCCCGTTTTAACTTGCATACATCCGCATCTTTATTTGACCAAGAAATGGGCAAATGAAGCTGACCTGTCAAATTGGAGGAGCCTGGTGCTCTTGTATCCAAACAGCACTGCTTTCTTTATCCTGTTCCCACATTAAAATTGAAGTAACGACTTAGTTTGTGTGGTCCTTTGCCACAGTCCTTTCAGAATTGTTTCATGTAGTTTTTGCAGACAGTGGCTGGCTTAAGTTTACTGATGTGGTAACGCATCTCAGCATTGTTTGGTCGAATTGCAATGAAAAGATAATTGGTGTGTTATTTGTACCCGATGTACTAATCTGGCCTCTTTTAGTCCCTTCCAAATCTAGCTTAACATCATTCCAAATATCCTATTTCCAACTGGTAAGCACGACTTTGGTTTAAATTTCATTTGCAAATATTACCTAGGCCATCATCAATTCATTAACTGCGTTGTTGAAGTTCACTGCCTAGCTCTCCTGAATTTCAGCATGATGTGCAAATTTCATTTACAACAATTTGATTCATTAATGTAAATCAGACAATGTAAAAGCTGCAGAATTTATTCTGGGACTACATGTCTTTAGTTTATTATTATCATGTGTATCGAGGTGCAGTGAACAGTTTTTGTTGCGGGCTATCCAGTCAAAGAAAATTCCATACTTGATTACATTCAAGCTGTCTACAGTGTACAGATAAAGAATAAACGGTACAACATATAGTGCATGATAAAGTTTGATTAAAGATAATTGAAAGATCTCCTCCAATTAGGTAAATGGAGGCCAGTTCTGCTCTCGAACTAGTGAGTGGACAGTTCAGTTGCCTGATAACAGCTGGGAAGAAACTGTCTCTGAATCTGGAGGTATACTTTTTTACACTTCTGTACCTCTTGCCTGATGGGAGCGGGGAGAAGAGGGAATAACTTGGGCTGCCGTTGAGAAGTCGGAGCCTCGCGAGCTAGAACCTCGCAAGTCGGAGGTGGACCCCGCGAGCCAGCGGTGGAAACTCGCGGGTCGGTGAAGCCCATGGCCATGGGTGTTTGGGTCGACGGAGCCCACAGCTGGGGCCTGGGTCGACGCCACGGAGGCGTCCAGAAAGGACCCGGCAGCGTTAGAGGAGAGGTCGGTGTGGCAGCCATTGATGGCGCCAACCAACGGTCGAGGACGGACATGTGGAAGTGAGGACGTTGCTGCCGAGGGAAAGAACAAAGGAGGACCCAGCGTGGGGGACCACCTTGAGGAGGGGGTGGTAAAACAATGGACTATTGGGACCTGGTGTGGGGGGGGGGACCACCGTGAGGGAGGGGGTAGTGGGAGAAGAATAAGGGGGAACTGGAGGGGGGGGATGGTTTGTAACTTTGCAAGTGCCCTTTGTGGGCGGCTATTTGCATACCTTGGCGTGGTAGGCAAGCAAAGAATTTTATTGTGACTTGTCACATGTGACAATAAAGTATTCAATTCAATTCAAGTAGAGGTGTTGGTGTGCGTTCTTAGTCATGGCTTCAATGTGCCTGATCCAGGGCAAATTATTGGTGATATTTCTTCCTGGGAACTTGAAGCTTTCAACCACTTCTACTTCGGTGCCATCAGTGTATACCAGGATATGTGCACTGCTTCGCTTCCTGAAGGCAATCACTATCCTTTATCTTGCTGACATTGAGGGAGAGCTTGTCCTGAGACCAGCTTACGATGTTCTCAACCTCTCAATGTTGTACTCTGAACAAGTACCTGATGTTTGAGACCCCCTTTTTTCTTTACCAAACCCTTCAATGTGTTAGCATGTACACAACATCATTAACATGCAAAATGTCCTAAAATGCTTTACTTAAAGATTATTAAACAAAGTCTTAACATTGAACTCAAAACACATTAGAATTTCCACCCAGAGAGTTGTGAATTTGTGAAATTTTCTGCCACAGAAGGCAGTGGAGGCCAATTCACTGGATGAATTTAAGAGATTTAGATAGAGTTCCAGGGGCTCATGGAATCAATGGATATGGGGAGAAGGCAGGCAAGGGTTACTGATTGTAGTTAATCAGCCTTGATCACAATGAATGGCGGTGCTGGCTAGAAGGGCCAAATGGCCTCCTCCTGCACCTATTTTCTATGTTTCTAATAGATAACCAGAAAAGCCTTAAGCAATACCTGTGGGGACCCATCAGGAATTAATCTCATTTTACAACCCTTGCCCATAGGATTCTGTGCCTGGACGATTCAAGTGCTTATCTAGACACTGAATGTAGTCAGCAACTGTTTCCATCACTCTCCCAGGCAGAGTATTCCAGATATTTGCCACAGTCTGGATGAAAAAGGCCCCGCTCTGATCCCCTCTAAATTTCCAGACTGTGGGTCCAGCAAAGATCTTCGGAAATAAGCAAGCCCAGGAATTTGAGTTTTTGACTCTCCACCATCGTCCCGTTGATATAAACAGGATTGTGGGTCCTCATCTTTCCTCTTCCAAAGTCCACAATCAGTTCATTGGTTTTACTGATATTGAGAGCCAGGTTGTTGGGCTGGCACCATTTGGTCAATCGGTCGCTCTCACTTCTATCCTCTGAATCATCACCATCTGTAATTCGTCCAACAACGGTGGTGTCGTCAGCGAACTTAAAGATGGAGCCGCTCTGTGTGTGGCTACACATTCATGAGTATAGAGTGAGTAGAGCAGGGGGCTGAGCACGCAGCCTTGAGATGCTCCAGTACTGAATGTTAATGAAGAAGAAGTAACTTCCGAAGCCAAAAATTACATCCTCTATCACTCTTCTAAGAGGAACTAATCTCAATTTGACATGTAGCACTTGACAGGATCCTTCCTATTGTCCAACACTATGGGACTCCTTTTTATTACCAGTACACTTCACACATATATATGTACATTTTTTTGAAGTATGAACATTACTTTAATATTTTCTTGTATGCTTTGCACCGTAGAATCTATTGGAAGCAGAGGCCCTCCAAGATTGACGTAAAAGAGCACAATTTATGGTTTCTGCAGGAGCGAGCGTTTGGCACAAAATTGCTCTGGCTCCCCAGCCGCCTTGATGTTTAACACCTCTAACACGAACGAGCCTCTGTATTACTGAAATATGTGTTATCAGATCTGGAGAGGTGTTTCTGGGCATGCACGAGGCCATACTCTATTTAAAATCCCTGGCTGTTGGAAAAAGACTCTTTTGCTGACTTGCCACCAAGAATTTTAATTCGCTTTCAAATTTTGTTTGTCTTTATTGCACATTATGCTTAGATTTTTTTTCTACTTTCGTTTGAATCTCCTCTGCAAGTCTCCATGCCATTGTGCCAATGCACGGTCCTTATCCAACATAAACCATATCTTGAAGATATCTAGCTTAGGATGTTTCATGACAACGGCACTCTTCTGTTATTGTAAATGTCAGGTTCTTTTTCACAACCCCTTTAATTTTTTTAAACACTAGTCCAAACAAAAACCTCAAGTGTAAATGTTGCAGTTGAACAACACATTTTACTTCAAATATTGTGTCAATAAATGTGCATAAGAAGAGTTAACAGGCAACACAAGGGAATAGCAGTGTAGATGTCAGTGGTTAAGTCATTCAAGCTACTTAGCAGTTGATGGGCAAGAATTCTCACAATTTATGTGCCTTTTTGTTAAAACCTGCTGTTTGTCGGAATGCTGCAGGGAATCCCAGAGCTTTGCATGTTGATTGATGACTTTCAGACAAAATTCGGGGGTGGTTGTACCATACTTTAGGGTCTATTGCATAAAACTGGAAGACAACAATAGAATGCAAGCCTATTACCCAGCTCTTGAGGGTAGATGCTCAATCTCCAAGCACAACAAGATAAACACGCAAGGCAGAGCAAGAGCATCAGGGACAACAGTGATCTGTGGACACCTGTGTGCTTGTACCTCAAGGCGCTATCTTCAACATGTCAATCTGGATTAGGATTGAGGAAGATAACTGAAGGGCTTTTTAAATTTTACGGAAATATTCATTATAATAGTTTGTACTTTGGATCTCTAGCATCTCCCTGCAGAAAGAAAGTCAGTGAAAACAGATTTGCTAGAAATTAGTTAAGCAATCGAACTATGCTGGGAACCAAATGTAATGCTAATTAGAAAACCCACTGCTAGAGGGAGAGTGGATTACTAATATCCCCTTGGCACAATGCATTAGAGGTGAAACCTACATTACATGATATAAATTTTTATATGCACTGAACCACTGGAAAGCCTGTCACTACTCCATTACTGACAGCACAGCATGGCAAGCCAGTTTAAAAGGCTAAGCATATTTGAGTAAAAAACAATGGTGTTTCCAGGAATTAAACCGGGCTTTCTACAATGGTACTGACTAAAATCTTGTGCCTTTTGTGCAGCTTATTTTAATTAAACTGGAATTGAAAACAAATGGGGCATTAAGTGGCATTTTATAATAATAATTCCCTATTTTTTTTATTTATTGAATAAATTGTGGAGGAAAGGCAGTACGTGCAAATTGCATTAGAAGGCTGCAATGCTAAACCAATGCCTGGGGAGGGGGGTTACAAATATAATTAATATAATGTAATCTGTAGTTACAGAGTGACACTACTACATGCTAGAGGGTATCATTTAAGATTTTTTCATATATGTAAATGAATTTAATGCCATTGCAATAAGTATGTCAATTTCTGCGTCAGTAGATGTCAAGAGCACCATCAATAGGAAAACAAAAATAATTTGGTTTAAATACAATTCAGTTGGGTATGATATATTTTTAATTTCTGCAATGAGAAAAAGGTGCAATTTAAATCCATTTTCATTAGTTTAAATTAGTATTAGCTTGGGGATGGGGAGCATGGTGTGGGTGGCATGTAGAGAGAGAGAGAGAGAAAGGGATGATAGTTCCATGTAATTTACAATACAAACTTTATTGTCATTGTGCAGTGTACAAGTACAGAGACAACGAAATGCAGTTAGCATCTTAACCAGAGTGCATGCGATGGAATAGTCAAACATATAATATATACAGTAATTCAGTAGCGGTAGTGGAAATTCCGGTGAGCGAGATCAGTCACTGATGTTAGGAGTGCCCGAGGGGGGTTGTGGGGGGGTGGCTGCAATCACCGAAGCGCAGAGTTAAGTATGGTAACGACCGCAGGAAAGAAGCTGTTCCTGAACCTGCAGGTCCGGGAACGGAGAGACCTGTAGCGCCTCCCAGATGGGAGGAGGGTAAACAATCTGTGGTTGGGGTGAGAGCTGTCCTTGACGATGCAGCGCGCCCTTCGCAGACATCGCCTACTCTGGATAGACTCAATGGAGGGGAGTGAGGAACCGGTGATGCGTTGGGCAGTTTTCACCACCCTCTGCAGTGCTTTCCGGTCGGAGACAGAGCAGTTGCCATACCATACTGTGATACAGTTAGTAAGGATGCTCTCGATAGTGCAGCGGTAGAAGTTCACCAGAATCTGAGGAGACAGATGGACCTTCTTTAGTCTCCTCAGGAAGAAGAGACGCTGGTGAGCCTTCTTGATCAGTGTTGAGGTATTGTGGGTCCAAGAGAGGTCATCAGAAATGTTGACACCCAAGAACCTGAAACTGGAAACACGCTCCACCTCAGTCCCGTTAATATGGATGGGGGTGTGCGTACCACCCCTAGTCCTTTTGTAGTCCACAATGAGCTTCTTGGTGTTAAGGACCAGGTTATTGTCAATTTAGCTGCTTGACTTAAGTGGAAAAAATAATTCTTGTGATGGCTAAGAAAGATTTGGAGGCAATTCATTTTCATTTGCATGTAAGGTGCACAATACAACTATTTTCAAAACATAATTTTGAAAATTGGCAAATTGTGAAAATACTTTAAAACTATTTTTTTGTTTAGTTTAGTTCAGAGATTCAGAGAATTTTGAAAAATTCTGATGGCACAGCGGTAGAGTTGCTGCCTTGCAACGCCGGGACTAGGGTTCGATCCTGTCTATGTGTGCTTGTCTGTACGGAGTGTGTATGTTCTCGCCGTGACGTGTGGGTTTTTTCCAGGATCTGCGGTTTCCTCCCACACTCCAAAGACGTACAGGTTTGTAGGCTAATTGGCTTGGTAATTGTTCCTAGTGCATGCAGGATAATAAGTGTGCAGGGAACGCTGGGCATACTGACTCGGTGGGCCGAAGGGGCTGTTTCCGCGCAGTATCTCTGAACTAAACTAAACAAAAAAATTGTTTTAAAGTATTTTCACAATTTGCCAAGTGTGGTAGGCATTGGTGATAGACCTTGACACAGTCTGTTGGAATGGGCAGGTGATGTTTAACCTGTTTACCTCTGTTTAATAAGAGCAAAGATTAATTTTGATAGGAAGATTGAAGAGGGATTGTTTCATTTAAAGGGTGCAATACTAAAGGGACTGTAGATCAGAAAAACCTGCAAAGATAAATCTTTGTATGTGACAGGACAGGTCGAGAAAATAAAAAACGTATGGAATCCTGGTTTTATTAATTGGGCATAGAGTACAAAAGTAAAGAAACTTTGTTCAACTTCAACACAGAGTTTGGATACTTGGATATACTGGAAAAGCTGCAATTGGATGAGGGGTGGCTAACAGGTCATTTGATGTCTTCAAGTTAGAGGCTTCAGATTTTGTATATGAAGAAAACTTAGTATTAGCAGAATGGTCATGAACCCGAGGGCAAAATTTAGGAGAATTGGCAAAAGAACCTAAGGTGACAGGAAAACTATTTATTTTAAACAGTTTTAATTACGATCTTGCTGCTGAAGGAGCAAGAGTCAGCCATGGGTTATGAAAAGGAATTGGGAAAATATATACGAAAAATGGCAGGATATGGGAGAAAACCCATGGATTGTGCCTTACTGCTCTTGCAAAAAGCCGGCATTAGCACAATAAACTCGACGCTTGCTCATGGTGCGAAAATTCAGTGGTTTCACAGAAACTAAGATTATGTATCAGTATTGGAAGTTTACTGGAAGAATAGAATACATGTGGGATTTGAATCATATTTACACATATTCATGTCCTTTTTCTCCCATGTATCTCTAAAGTCTAAAGTAGAGGTTCGAATGAAGACTTTGCATCAATCTCAGTTTTGTGAACCAATGAGACATGATCCACTTTAAATCTGCAGTCAGTATAGCAATCTAACAACACCTGTAACTTGAATTTTTTTTCAGACCGCACTTGGAGTATTGTGTGCAATTTTGGTCACCTAATTTGAGGAAGGACATTATTGCTACTGGGAGTGCAGCGTAGGTTCACCAGGTTAATTCCTGGGATGGCAGGTTTGACATATGATGAAAGAATGGGACGACTGGGCTTGTATTCACTGGAATTTAGAAGGATGAAAGGAGATCTTATAGAAACATAAAATTCTTAAAGGATAGGACAGTCTAGATGCAGGCATAAATGTTCCCAGACTGTGGCAAATACCTGGAATACTCTGCCTGGGAGAGTGATCGAAATGTTCCCAATGTTGGGGGATTCCAGAACCAGGGGTCACAGTTTAAGAATAAGGGGTAGGCCATTTAGGACTGAGATGAGGAAAAACTTCACCCAGAGAGTTGTGAATCTGTGGAATTCTCTGCCACAGAAGGCAGTGGCGGCCAATTAACTGAATGTTTTCAAGAGAGAGTTAGATTTAGCTCTGAGGGCTAAAGGAATCAAGGGATATGGGGAAAAAGCAGGAACGGGGTACTGATTTTAGATGATCAGCCATGATCATATTGAATGGTGGTGCTGGCTCGATGGGCCGAATGGCTTATTCCTGCACCTATTTTTCTTTGTTTCTAAATGTATTACGTGATTTGGGCATTTCACCCCTCAAGCCTACTCTACCATTCACCTAAAGTAAGATGATCTATCAGTTCCAATTGACTGCCTTAGCTCCATATGTTTTGTTTGTTTTGTAGTCTTAAAATCTCAGGTCACTACTGATGTGGGAGACAATTTTTTTATTATTTTTATCACAAACTAATCCGTTATAAAACTAAAGGCACAGTCCATTAAATGCTTTAGTAATTGAAAGGATGTCACATATGTTGGAGTATTTAATTCTCTTGCACCTTGTTTTAACAAATTCAATGAAAATAGATTTTAAAAGCCAAAAGCTTACTCGAAAGCAGGGTTTGGATTTGTTTTGCATTGAGTTAAAAAAAATGCAGTTCTCTTAACCAGTGGCAGAAATGCTAATAGGATTTTGTTTTTATATCAAGCAGTGAAGCACTTCATCTCTGCTGTTTTTGGTGTGGCAGCTGAGCAAACGACAGCTGCAAATTCCCTCCCACCTACAACCAGAGCCCTTGGGATAGTGACACATATTAAATGTTCTTATTATGTCATGGTCATTATATCTGATGTGAAATAAGGCCGAGTGTTGGAATAGAGTTATACACATAAGTGTCTCAAAATGTCTAAAAACCTTCTCAACTGATGGTTCAATTCAATCTCAGTAATAAATAAATACATTTTCTATGATTCAGTACATAGGTTAAACTATTTTGCCCCACAATATAGATTGATTTCTTTGGGATATTAATTTGATATTGATTTCTTTGGGAATTAAATTCCTACCCTTCTGTAAGAACAAGACTATAGAAATTGTAGCATTGCAAAACTAAATTACCTATTGTTTGAAGAACTACAATTTCATGAAATGGAACACCAAATAATTTTGAATGATTCAATAAGATTTCAGTGATTATTCCATTCAGGGAGAATGCTACTTTCACAGTACTTACTAATAAGGGTCCTAGTGGTGGATGTATTATTGCCAGGAAGGAATACATATTGAGTCATGGTCAGTTCATGTGGATCACAAGAGGGAAACTATTTTAAAAAGAAGATTAATCCTTGTTTTCCACCTACCAAGTTCGTCATAAGATGCTAATCTAAAGCAGATGGCGATAAAATTGAGCAAAAAATAAAGTCTGGAGGAAGTCGGTTGGCCAGACAGCAACTGTGGAGGAAAATGGGCAGACGATGTTTCTGGTTGGGACTGGTGTAGTGGAGGGGAGCTGCTGGTTGGCAGATGGGTGGGAATAGTGATGAAAGCCAGAGGTAAATTGAGACACATCAGGAAGGAAGAGCAGTGAAATGTAAAGCCACAGGGAGGGATGTATGGGGACAGAGGGCAGGGAAAGGGGTAGATCAGGGGAATGCATGACTTAGAGAAGGGAAGGTGGCATCAGAAAGAGTGGGGAGAAAGGAACAATGTGATAAGGGTTGTGGGAGAAAGATTTGCATTTGGGGGAATGGGGATGAGCAGGGGGGTTGTGAGATTTACTTGAAATTAAATAGTTCATGCAGCTGGGTAGTAGGCTCCCCTGGAGAAGCACGAGGTGCTGTTCTTCCAGTTTGCATATGGTCACACTCTGGCAGTAGAGGAGGCAGAGGACTAAGGTTGGTTTAGGAATGGGAAGGAGAGTTAAAATGGCCAGCAACCAGGAGCTCCAGCAGTCCGTGGTGGGCAGAAATGATAAAATTACCTTGGTTTTAAAATTAAGCCAAGGATTGTTTTTACTTTTAAATGCTGTAAAGACCACATGGATATATATGAAAAGTCTTGGGAAGCGTGTGGTTGTTTGAACCGTTGTATAGCATCCATAAAATGTTGATCTGGAAAGCATGTTATCTTGCTCAACTACAACTGTGCTTGTCTCTGGCTAACCAAATGACAAGTGGTCAAAGGCTAAAGGAAAGTTGCATATTGCTTCTAATGCAAAGCCTGGGATTGAAGGCCCAAGACGGCCATTGTGGAAGTAAGCAAGCACAACTTGAACTGCGATCGATTTAACTTCCACTAAATCACACTTTTTTTTAACAAAATCCACACCTCGTATCTTTACCTATAACGCAACCCAGTTTTCTTTAGGTTCTTGGCTTGATGTTTCATTCAGCACTGGTAACAAGTTCTGTTCATTACAAAAATATAAATTAATTATTAGTGAAGTTTGTGCTACTTTATCTAGCAACCCAAAATATCATCTGGAGTAAGATATCTTCGCATTGCCCTGATCCACTGGCTATTTAAAAATATATATTTCTGGGCCTGGTTTATTTGTACCTGAACAGTTGCTCCTTACCTGCATTGCCATAGATGAATTAATTTAGAGTACAATTCTGATGTTATGGCAGGTTTCTGACAGGGGAAAAACTCCATCGTATATTTATTTGTGGCAATTGTAGAGGCTAAGGCTTGATTAATAAGAAATAAACTTTTTAATGATTTTACAATCCATGAAAGGTTGTCTTCAAAATATCTTTCATACCCCTATGTGTGAAGGCACAGGAGATTGGTAAAGTGTTAATTAAATATTTGTTATCGGTATTTACTGTGTAAAAAGACATTGATGCTTGGGAACGTGTTAATGATGATCTCTTGTCTAAAGTAGGGTCTCGACCAGATAAGTCACCTATCCATGTTCTACAGAGATACTGTCTGACCTGCTGAAAGACTTTGTGTCTTATTCTATCTTTTGAAGAGTGTCCATATTACAAAAGAGGAGGTGCTGGAAATTGAAAAAAGCATTGAGGGCGATAAATCAAAGGACCTGGGCTAAATCCAAGAAGTTAGGGAAGAAACTATAGGGCCACTGGCAAAGATATTTGTATCATTAATTGGTCATGGTTAAGGTGCCAGAAGACTAGATGGTAACTAACGATGTGCCTCTATTTAAGAAAGGTTGCAGGAAAAATCCTGGTAACAGTGAGCCTAATATCATTGATGGGTAAAGCATTGGAAGAGATGCTGAGAAACAGGATCTGCTTGCATTTGGAAAGGCAGTAACTGATTAGCGATAGTCAACATGACTTTGTGCATGGGAAATTGTGTCCCGCCAATTTGATAGTGTTTTTTTAAACATGGTACATGGTTCCATGAAAGTGGCAACACAAGTGGTTCGGGTGGAGGAGAAGGTGTTTAGCATCCCTCCCTTCATCAGTCAGGGCACTGAGTCCAGGAGTTGGGGCGTCATGCTGACCATCAGATGTCATGTTAACTAAGTGAGATCGTGGGCTGAATGCTGTTGTGAGATATGGGCTAGACTACAATTGGAGTACTGTGTACAATTTTGGTTGCACTGTTATTTGAAGGATATCATTAAACTGGAAAGGATGCAAAAAACATTTACAAGGATGTTGCTGGCTCTAGAATTATAAGGAGAAGCTGGGTTTCTTTTTTTCTTGAGTGTTGGAGGCTGAGGGATGATCCAATAGGGGTGAATAAAATCATGAGGTACATAAATAAGGTGAATAGTCAATTTTTTTTCCAGGGTTGGGGAGTCCAGAACTAGAAGGCATAGGATCAAAGTGAAAAAAATTCATAGAGACCTGAGGGCGACATTTATACAGAGGGTGACGTTTCAGGTCGAGACCCTTCTTCAGACTGAAGAAGGGTCTCAACCCGAAACGTCACCCATTCCTTCTCTCCTGAGATACTGCCTGACCTGCTGAGTTACTCCAGCATTTTGTGAATAAATACCTTTGATTTCTACCAGCATCTGCAGTTATTTTCTTACACTTTTATACAGAGGGTGGTGCGAACATGGAACAAGTGGCAAAGGAAGTGGTAAAGGCAATAGAGGCAGGTATGATTACAACATTTAAATGGCACTTGGACAGATGTCTTGATGGGAAAGATTTAGAGGGATATGTGCCTGGTGCAGGTAAGTTGGACTAGCTCAGTTCTTGTTTCCTTTTTTTGAAAAACATTAGGAATATCCCATCACAAATTAAAATGAGATTTTTTTTAATTTCCAAAACAACCAGAACAAAGAATAGGCATGGGGAGAAAGGGAGAAAAAAGCAGACTGAACAATCAGACATTATGTTTCCAGTTGAAATATTTTGGCTAATAAAACGATAGTCTTAGCCAAGAAGTTGTTGAAGGGTTGGGTCAGCATGGAAAATCTTGCTATCTTTTGAAATATGATGTACTGGAATCACAAACTGAAACACATTGACGGATGTGATTCTCTTTGGGTTCAAAATTAGAGTTAAGCTCCGTTTATACTTCCCGTTCTTTGCTGATTGTTAACTGGTGTGAATGATCTTTCTTTGGCTGCCATCGAATAAATAAAACAAAAACGTTATTTTAAAGAAACTTTAATTTCTATTTCTTTCAGGCCGTGTGGTTTGGTACTTCAGCACAAAGTGAAATAATAAATCTTGATAGTGCAAATATTGATGACATCTTAGGTAAGTACCTTTACATAATTTCATGTAGGGTTTTCTTACAAGTAATTGTGGGGATTGGAATTAGAATTGATTTGGATCCTATTCTGCCCAAGGCCATATATTTGAAAGTATATGGGAAAATCTCCAGGGAATTCAAATGTGTTGTATAGATTCATGATGGCAAAGTGGACTGAATAGCCTTTTCTTCGCTGTGAAATTCTAGGAGAAAATTGCTTTCTGACATAGCCTCTTTACCACTTTATCAGGCCACCACTCCACTGCACTAATGGTTTTTGAGGTTTTTAGTAGTGTTTCTTTTTCATCATCTGCCCATCTCTGTTAGATAAAGTTAGTGATGATGTAACAGAATGATAGTTTTCAAATTTTATGATTTTCATATGTAATCAATATCCCAGTTTTTGCCACTTTGAACTTAAGTTGATAATGATTTGAAGCATTTTTATCATTATGAACATTGTATTTTGTAAACTGTGACTTAAAGATTGTATGATAGTGAAGGTGTTAAACATAAGATAGAATTCAAAAATAACATTCCTATCTATAGAGTATGTTTCATCTGAATTTTCATGAGCTTTTGATTTTTATAATTTAATTATCTTGTGGCACCAAGTGGTGAAACCTGTAGTCGTACAGTGTGGAAATTGACCCTTCAGCCCAACTTGCCCATTCCGACCAACATGCCTCATCTACACTAGTCCCACTTGCCTGTGTAATGCCCGTATCCCTTTAAACCTGTTCTATCCATGTACCTGTCTAATTGCTGCTTAAATGTTGCAATAGGCCCTGTCTCAAATACCTTCTCCGAGGTAGCTCGTTCCATCCACCCACCACCCTATGCGTGACAAAGTTACCCATTAGATTTCTGTAAAATCTTTCCCCCTCACCTTAAACCAATGCCCTCTGGTTCTCGATTCCCCTAATCTGGGCGAGAGCTGTGCATCCACCCAGAGATAAATGTAAAATAATCGTCTTGCGTATAAGTAGTATGGAAGCTGTAACTAAACTGAATTTTGTTTTCACGTTCTGCACTGTTAACACCACTATATTTAACATGGTTTGTGCAAATAATATTTGTGTATGCAAACACAATGTATGGACCAAAGTTGTATAAAATTTTAAATCTGACTTGTTTGATTGCACAGAAATTTTAACTTGTATTTTTTTTTAATTCCTTTTCTTTTCCGCTCTCTGGTTTCTGCCCCTCAGGAAATGCAGATGTTGCTCTAGTCAATTTTTATGCAGATTGGTAAGTGTGGCATATGAAAACATGTTTTAAATAATATAATATTCGCTTTTAGTATACTCGTTTCAAACTCTATGTAGTCCAGAGGTGTGCCTTCTCTTGCAACCTTTTAAGATCTAATGGCGCTGTGCTTCCGCATCTAAGATGGTAAACTGGAAATTATAAGCCCCAAATAATAACAAAATGAAACTGCAAAATAATAGTTTTCTCGTATCCTGTCTGTTCTTTTGCTTTCTAAGAGGTAGAGGAAAGAATTGTCAAAGTCATCTTGACATGTGTATGTATATCCTGCCCATTGTGTAATTGCAAGTAATTAATACTAACTGATCGGTTACAAATATTTCTTGCAAACAAAAAGATTCTAAATACTTGAAAATTAAGTACAAGATTGAGTCACAGCTTCAGCTCCAGTCTTGACTTTTTTTTCCCCTTTGAGGTCTACACGCATGCAATGAATGTGCTGCTCTTGACAATTTTACAATCCAGTTAGTGAAAATAATGATTTCTGGTAAGTTGACAAAATTGGGGCACCTTTCAATTCTATATGGCAGCTTTTTATTTGTATCAAGTTTAAAAAAAAAACATTCCCATAAGGAGCATTGTCCTTATCAGTGTCACCTTTTTAAAATTAGATTATTTGGGGGAAATTTCCAAGACTGAAACAGTGTTAATGATTTTGCTGGAACTGTCTGAAGTTAAATGCACAAAGTATGCATTTAAGTTAGTTGCTTAACCCGCTTTGTTGATTTTGAGGTTAATCACACGCAATTTATCAGTAGATATTTATTGTACATCATCTAGTTATAATATAAGTGGGGAAGGGTGTGGTGATAGTGGTTTAAGTGCAGAAAGGAAGCATTCATCCTATCTTCATGGATCAGTACCTAGTCAAATAAAAACATTGCAAATGCCTAATTAACATTTTTGGAGGGAGAAACAGATATATGCATTTTTCCAAAATGAAAATGACATGCAAGTGGGTGTATTAATATAATCAGAGAAATAAAGGTGTGTTACATAAAATATATAAGTAGTGGGGCTGAGTACTAAAATGGAATATTAATCAATTGACAGTAAAATAAAATCCTTCCTTTGTCCCGCCCCCCTGACATCAGTCTGAAGAAGGGTCTCGACCCGAAACGTCACCCATTCCTTCTCTCCTGAGATGCTGCCTGATCTGCCGAGTTACTCCAGCATTTTGTGAATAAATACATTCGACAGTAAAATAAGAATGCTCGAAGGAAATTATTTCACTTGTGATACTGGAATTTTGTCTTTTTCCCCTTCCCCTTTTGCTGATTATGTTAAAGCAATTCTTTAACTTTTATTTTTATTTTTGGAAGAAAATAGTGACCACATAGGTGCTCAAGTGAGTTCATGAATTACAAAAAGATACATCGGGGAGGGTTTGATCTCGAATAGTTCTCACTCTGGAAGAGTCCAATTTCCGGTGGGCCTCACTGGCACTGGAGGAGGCCCATGACAGAAAGGTCAGACCATTTAGTTCAGTTCGGTGATACAGCGCAGAAATAGGCACTTCGGCCCACTGAGTCCGTGCTGGCCAGCGACCCCTGCAAGTTAACATTACTCACCGGGGACAATTTACAATTTCTACCAAGCCAATTATCCAAAAAACCTGTCCGTCTTTGGAATGTGGGAGGAAACCGGGGTACCAAAGAATAACCCACGCAGGTCACGGGGCGAACGTACATACTCCATACAGACAAAACCCATAATCAGGATCGAACCCTGCTATCTGGTGCTGTAGGTAGCAACTCTATTGCTGCGCCACTAAAAAAGGTCTGTAAATAAAAGAAATAGTGGAGGCCAAGACATTAGATATATTTAAGGTAGGGATAGATAAATATTTGAAAATGCAGGGATTTGAGGGTTATGGGAAACTGCCATAAAAGAGTAATTGAGACCTGATTTGATCAGCCATGATCATATTGATTGGTAGGACAGGTTTAAGGGTACTAGCGGCCTATTTGTGCTGCTACTTTCTGTCCTTGCAATAATTTGTTCCCTCCACAAGTAAGGTCTCATGCGACCCAGCAATTTTGTTTTCTGCCTGCAAATACATCCTTTGGTGCTTTATTTTTCCAAATATTTTCCCTCGACTCAAAGAAACATAATGCTGAGAAAATGCAGATGTGGTGCTTAAAAATTAGATTGTATAGAACAATTTATTTCACTGCTGTGCAATACAAAATGTACTTGCAATAAAGCGAAATGCATTAACAGATATTTCTACGTGTCACAAACTGCTGGAGTATCTCAGCGGGTCAGGCAGCATCTCTGGAGAGAAGGAATGGGTGACGTTTCGGGTCGAGACCCTTCTTCAGACTGATGTCAGGGGGCAGGATGCAGGCTCGGCAATCGTTTCGCTCAACACCTACGCTCAGTCCGCCTCAACCAACCTGATCTCCCGGTGGCTGAGCACTTCAACTCCCCCTCCCAATCCCAGTCTGTCATGGGCCTCCTCCAGTGCCACAGTGAGGCCCACTGGAAATTGGAGGAACAGCACCTCATATTTTGCTTGGGCAGCTTGCAGCCCAGCGGTACGAACATTGACTTCTCTAACTTTAGATAGTTCCTCTGTCCCTCTCTTCCCCTCTCCCTTCCCAGTTCTCCCACTGTCTTCCTGTCCCCACCTATATCCTTCCTTTGTCTGCCCCCCTGACATCAGTCTGAAGAAGGGTGTCGACCCGAAATGTCACCCATTCCTTCTCTCCAGAGATGCTGCCTGACCTGCTGAGTTACTCCAGCATTTTGTGATACCTTCGATTTGTACCAGCATCTGCAGTTATTTTCCTACACAACAGATATTTCAATGTCATTTCATGTCACTCCAGAGGTTGGAGCTTGGAAATATTGTCCTGCTTCTTTCTCCATCAAATGCACATCCAATTACATCATTCACCTGTACAAATCTCTTTAGTCGCTCCCTGGGCAAGTAAATCTTCAAAGTAGATCAGTACCAGATTGGGACCCCATCCAAATCCTATACATGATTCTTATCCTTAAACTCCCAGCCAACCATTTACCTGAATACAGAAATGAAACCGGTTTGGCCTGTGATGCATTCCCCACTGCCCCTTTCACTGTGCCCCACCTGAATTTGCAATTACTTCCCCTCCCACCTACATTCCTTCCCCTACCTTCATAATTCACAACTCTTCTATCTGTATTTCACACCTTTTGCCTTTTCATCTCTGGCTTTTGTCCAACCTTTTACTTATCAGAAACCTTCCTCGCCTGTATCCACCCTTCAATTTATACTCCCCCCCCCCACCCCCTTCACTTCCAGCTTTCGCTCCCTGCCCCCCCCCCCCCCCCCCCACCACTGCAATCAGTCTGAAGAAGGGTCCCAGCCCAAAACATCCCCTATCCTGGTTCTCCAGAGATGCTGCCTACCTTAAAAGTAAGATAGAAGTCAAAATAATGAGTAATAAGGAAACTGTTACTTTTTATGCTTTTGACTGTGGAATATACTTTTTTATCATTAGGTGTAGATTCAGTCAAATGCTACATCCGATCTTTGAAGAAGCCTCTTCAGTTGTAAAAGAGGAATTTCCAAACCAAAAGCACGTGGTCTTTGCTCGGGTTGATTGTGACCAACATGGTGAGTAGCCAAACAATATAAATTGATGAGGTTGAACACAAAATGTGAAATAAATAAACAATAGTCTGAAGAAGGGTTTCAACCCAAAACGTTACCCATTCCTTCTCTCCAGAGATGCCACCTGTCCCGCTGAGTTGCTCCAGCATTTTGTGTCCATCGTCGGTTTAAACCAGCATCTGCAGTTCCTTCCGAAACAATAGTCTATCAAACAATAATATTTTTTTAACCAACATTCTATTTTAAAGATTGCCAAATGTCACAGAACAATTACTTTTATGTCCATATTATCACTGTTATTAAATTTTCGATGGGAATTTTGGTGATTGGAAAACTACGTGCATGCTTGTTCTCTGTTTATTTGTATATTCACTCTTGTATATAAGGGCCGCAATAAAGTAGTTTGCTGCTGATACCAAAATTGACAGTGTCTTTGTTAGTAAGGAAAATAGGGTCTAGCTGAGAGGAAGAATCGAATGGGCTGGTTAGGTGTGCATGACTCTGAAATTAACAGGACAGGGAGATAAATAAGGTGGGTAAGATGGTGAATGGGATACTTGCAATAAACTGTAATGGGGAAACCCTTAATTTATGAATTTATTTGACGAAACTCGCTGTTGCACGATGTAATTTTTTTTTCCACGGCACTCTAAAGGGTACAGCTAGATGACTGTGTACAGTTTTGGTCATTGCATTGCAGATAATATCCAGGCTGGGGATTCGTGACAAGTGAAGTCTTGTGGGGGTCAATGCCGAGACCTCTGAGGTTTGTGATATATATTAGTGACTTGGGCGTAAATTTAGACGAGTTTGCAGATGACATCAAGATTGCTGGGGTAGTGGACTGTGAAGACGACTGTCAAAGTATACAGTGAGCGTAGGTCAGTGAAAGATGTGCTGCACCTTGAGAGGTGACATATAAGGGAAAAATATATAATTGATGGCATGACCCTTAATAGCATTGATATACAGAGGGATGTTGGCGTCCAAGTCCATAATCCTGAAAGTAGCAACACAATGAGATAGAGTGATAAAGAAGGTATATAGTATGCTTGCTTTCATAGGTTAGGGCATTAAGAGTATACATCAGGAAGTTATGATGCAGTTTTATAGTATCATGTAGTACTTTTGTTAGGCCGCATTTGGTGTATTACGTGCAGTTCTGGTCACCCCATTACAGGAAGGATGTAGAGGCTTTGGAAAGGGTGCAGAGGAATGATGTCTGGACGAGGGGCTCTAGTGAGCAGTTGCACAGACTTGGATTGTTTTCTCTGGCACACCAAAGGTTATGGGGAGACCTGATGGAGGTATATAACTTTATGAGAGGCATAGATAGGAAAGGTAGCCTGAACTGTTTTTCCCCAGGATGAAAAATCAAATATTCGAGGTATAG
Organism: Rhinoraja longicauda; assembly: GCF_053455715.1. NCBI lineage: Eukaryota > Metazoa > Chordata > Chondrichthyes > Rajiformes > Arhynchobatidae > Rhinoraja > Rhinoraja longicauda. Next base: position 90,279,153 of record NC_135954.1, read on the forward strand.
CTGTGAGGTGTGAAGAACAATGTTTAAAGGAGATATGCTGGGCAAGTTTTTTTAGATGGCGGTGAGTGTATGGAATGCGCTGCCGTGGATTATGGTGGGGTAGATACAATCGTGTCATTTAAGTGACATTTGGGTAGGCATATGGAAATGCAGGGAATGGAGGGATATGGAATATGTGCAGGCAGATAAGAGTTGGCTTTGGCATCATGTTTGGCACAGACATTGTGGGCCGATAGACCTTTGCTTGTGCCATACTATTCTACGTTTGATGTCTGGAGTAAATAAACGTGCAACATTAATGGAGCAGTAGTAGTATAAGAAAATAAGGTTTTGATACAATATTATTTCTGTACATTAAATAATCCAGAAATTATGGCTATGCTGTTTATTTTTACTTCCAACCACCCTAAATTCCCAATAATTAATTACAAATCAAGCCATATTCTAAAGTCTTGGTGAAAGGGAGGTCCCTACCTTATGTATTCTCTGAAATTGAGATTTTGTGCTCATCTGCAAGTTCTGTGTTTTAGAAGCTCCAATAGTATTGTACATAATTTTGGAAAACAGCTCTTCCATGAACAAAATAATCTGAATTAGTTATGGTAACTTGTCAGGTTGCTTCAATCATTATGTGTTGGAAGGAAGTGCAGATGCTGGTTTAAACCGAAGATACACACAAAAAACTGGAGTAACTCAGCAGGTCAGACAGCATCTCCGATGAAAAGGAATAGGTGACGTTTCGGGTGTGAAGAAGGGTCTCGACCCGAAACTTCACCTATTCCTTTTCTCCAGAAATGCTGTCTGACCTGCTGAGTTACTCCAGCTTTTTGTGTATATCCTTTGCTTCAATCATTATTGTGTACAAGGCAAGGCCATGCTACATGTCACACCAAAGACGGAATATTTCTGACCATTATGTCATTCTGTCAGTTCACTTGTGCTTAGTTTGAACTTTTTATTTTGGGCCTATTGTAAACCAATAAAAATTGAGTTTATGGCATTTCTGTTACCATGTCATGTGACTATCAAAATGGTACTCAAAATCAACAAATTAGATTGACTTCACTAAACTGTATTCGACCAGTTTCGTTAATGTGAAATGTTTCCTGAAATTCTCAAAGTTGAAATGAAGCGAATTTTCAGAATTGGGACAAATTAATCTCATGTGCTACTTGGAGAGTGAATGTCTGTTAAAAGTTAAATGGGAATAAGATGTTATCTTAGAGTAAGACAATCCACAAATACTTAACAGCAGTTGGAGGCTCTTCTATCTGCTAACCTGGATTTTAACATTATATTTGTACTTTTTCATTTGCTCAGTTTACAAAGGGTATATTTAATTATTTTAATACAACTACCATTAGTTAATGGTAAGAACTATTTTGAATTATTTGATGAACTGCAGAAAAAGGCTATATACAGACCTTGGCAATCATTAAAATTTGGAATATAATTTGTTTTTTATGTCTTGTTTTAAGCGTATTATTTAAATTTAATTCAGTATTTAAGCTTGTTGACTGCATGTAGTCAACAATAGATCCAGTTTACTGACTTTATTTCCCTTTTGAACGGACTGGTTTTATGTCTAGGAAGTGGGCTTCTTAGACATAGGTGGGCAGAAAGGGACAACATGCAGTTGGTGGGGACACGCGCTGTATTGCTGTACTGACTCCTTCTGAAATCATGATGCTTCGTTTTATTTCTATTAAATTAATTTTACTTTTCTGATACCTTTTGCAGCGGATATAGCACAAAGATATCGAATAAGTAAGTACCCAACATTGAAATTATTCCGGAATGGAATGATGATGAAGAGAGAGTACAGAGGTCAAAGATCAGTGAGCGCCCTTGCAGATTTTGTCAAGCAACAGAAAAATGATCCTGTTCAAGAGATTCTGAACCTGAATGAATTGGAAACACTTGATGTAAGTTTACATACCGCAATGTAGGAACTTTAAACAATTTGTGATCTGAACTCAAAGGTTTTCTCGGGAAAGTTGATTTTTTTCATGTTACGAAATAATGAGCTATATTTTTTTCCCCCAAAATGATTTTTTTTTTTGTCGTTTCAGTCAAATAACTCATGGTAAAAACAAATAATAGTTAATTCCAACAGTTTGTTCAATTAATTTTACACCTAATTTGTACTTTACAGCATAGGACAGTACAGCAAGGGAGTAGGCTCTTCGGCCCACAGAATCTGTGCTGAACATAATATTGTTAAACTAATCCCCTCTGCCTGCATGTTATCTAAAAAGATTGCCAAACAATTTAAAAAATGAAAGAAGTTACTGATCATAATCACTTTTAAACCTCCATTTGATGAGAATAAAAAATTGCTGACCATTCCTGTATTTCGGTTGTTCATGGTACTGGATATAGTGGAAAAGGCCAGAGGACGAGGAATCAACTCATCAGGAAGGATGCAATCTGGTCAATTCAAGTTTCCAATCTAGTACAATAAATATTAGGCCTAATCCAAACAGACCAGATATGTATTCTGCAGTCCATTTAGTTAAATTAGGGAGGGGGGTTGTAAGAATATTTACAGATGCTCAGATTATTAACTAAATCGGGACATCATTCAATTTATTACTATTTATATGGTTTTAGTTTGCCATATAGTGTACACCATAATTTTACAATAATGGTCTCGTCTGAAATTACCTAAAATCTAATTTTTTAAGCACTATATTTAGTGAATGCAAATTGAAATGCTATGCTTCGAAGATTTAAAGTGCAGGAAGGAGTAGAAGGAATGGTGGAACTTTGATAGAAGTAATAAAGGAGTAGATTACTTCCTAAATGGGGAGATGATTCAGAAATCGGAGTTTCAATGGACATAGGAGTGCTGGTGCAGGATTCCAAAAAGGTTCATTTGCGTGTTGGTCGTACGGAAAGCAAATGCAATGCTGAGGCTTTACCCGGTGAGGCCACATTTGGAATACCAGAATGATCCCAGGAATGATTGGGACAATGTATAAGGAATGATTGAAGGCTCTAGCCTTGTACTCCCTGGAGCACTGAAGATTGAAGGGGGATCTCATAAAACCCACCGGATAATGAAAGCCCTAGGTAGAGTAGACGTGGAAAGGATGTTTCCACTGATGTGATAGTTTAGAACAAGGGAGCACGGTCTCAGAATAAAAGGAAGTGCCTTTAGAATGGAGATGAGAGAGAATTTCTTTCGCCATAGGGTGGTGAATCTGTGGAATTCATTGCCACAGACAACGGTGGAAACCACAACGTTGGGTATTTTTAAAGCGGAGATTGCTGAATTCTTGAATAGGAAGGGTATTAAACTTTGCAGGAAGAAGGCAGGACAATTGGGTAGATAGATCAAAAATAAGGAACAATAGATCAGCCAGGATAGAATGGTGGAGTATACTTGATAGGCTGATTGGCCTAATTCTGCTCTTATGTCTTAAGAAAGGTACAGCATAGGAAACATTTTACCCCGTTGCATGTGTACTCAATTATTAAAATGCAAGCTTATTCCAGACAGTGCAAGCTTGGATTTAGAAGGATGAGGGGGGATCTTATTGAAACGTATAAGATAATTAGGGGATTGGACACATTAGAGGGAGGAAACATGTTCCCAATGTTGGGGGAGTCCAGAACAAGGGGCCACAGTTTAAGAATAAGGGGTAGGCCATTTAGAACGGAGATGAGGAAGAACTTTTTCAGTCAGAGAGTGGTGAAGGTGTGGAATTCTCTGCCTCAGAAGGCAGTGGAGGCCAGTTCGTTGGATGCTTTCAAGAGAGAGCTGGATAGAGCTCTTAAGGATAGTGGAGTGAGGGGGTATGGGGAGAAGGCAGGAACGGGGTACTGATTGAGAGTGATCAGCCATGATCGCATTGAATGGCGGTGCTGGCTCGAAGGGCTGAATGGCCTACTCCTGCACCTATTGTCTATTGAATTCACTATCTTCATACAATCACTAGTTTAGTTTCAGATTTTCTCATTCAGTTTTCTGCTAATTTGGGGTGATTTAAAAAAAAAAAAAATCCTATTTGCATTTTCTTCGGACTTTTGTTCCTTTTTGTCTTATTGCCACTTTTTTACTTGACGCTACATGTTATTTCACATGGCTTGGCACAGTGGCACAGCGATAGAGCTACTGCCTCACAGCACCCCGAGACCCTGGTTCAATCCTGACTTATCTGGGTGCATATCTGTACGGAGTTTGTACGTTCTCCCTGTGACCTGCATGGGTTTTCTCCGAGATCTTTGGTTTCCTCCCACACTCCAAAGACGTACAGGTTTGTAGGTTAATTGGCTTGGTATAACTGTAACTTGTCGCCAGTGTGTGTAGGTTAGTGTTCATCAGTCACTTAAAGTTAGCATGCAGGTACAGCAGGCAGTGAAGAAAGCTAATGGCATATGACAAGAGGCGTTGAGTAAAGCTTATGACAAGAGGAGTTGAGTATAGGAGCAAAGAGGTCTTTCTGCAGTTGTACAGGGCCCTGGTGAGACCGCACCTGGAGTAGTGTGTGCAGTTTTGGTCTCCAAATTTGAGGAAGGACATTCTTGCTATTGAGGGAGTGCAGCGTAGGTTCACTAGGTTAATTCCTGGAATGGCGGGACTGTCGTATGTTGAAAGACTGGAGCGACTAGGCTTGTATATGCTGGAATTTAGAAGGATGAGAGGGGATCTTATTGAAACACATGAGATTATTAAGGGATTGGACACGTTAGAGGCAGGAAACATGTTCCCAATGTTGGGGGAGTCCAGAACCAGGGGCCACAGTTTAAGAATAAGGGGTAGGCCATTTAGAACGGAGATGAGGAAAAACTTTTTCAGTCAGAGAGTTGTAAATCTGTGGAATTCTCTGCAGTGGAGGCCAATTCTCTGGATGCTTTCAATAGAGAACTAGATAGAGCTCTTAAAGATAGTGGAGTCAGGGGGTATGGGGAGAAGGCAGGAACGGGGTACTGATTGTGAATGATCAGCCATGATCACATTGAATGGCGGTGCTGGCTCGAAGGGCCGAATGACATACTCCTGCACCTATTGTTTATTGTTATGATTTGATGACAATGTAGTTATTATTGTTAGTAAATTTACAGATGACCCCAAATATGGTGGTGTGGTAGACATTGAGGAAGGATATCCCCGCTCGGCCGCGGGGCTTTACATCGCCCGGTGCGGCTCGGCTGCGGGACTTTTCACCGCTGGTGCGGCTCGGCTGCGGGACTTGACATCGCCCGGTGCAGCTCGACCACGGGACTTAGCTGCGCAAGGCTTGGTCGTGGGCCTTTCATCGCCCGGTTCGGCCGCGAGACGTTTCAGCGCCCGGTGCGGGGACTGTGCGGGTCGGTCGGGGACGAGCTGTCTGTCCGTGGGCGTGGGGAAGAGAGTGGAAGTTTTGTTGCCTCCATCACAGTGAGGGGGTGTTTGGAGTCACTGTGATGGACGTTTGTGTTGGGGTTATGTGTCTTGTGTTCTTTTTTTTCTTCTATGACTGCTATGTAGTTTCGTTCGGTACTTCGGTACCGAACGACAAATAAAGCTCTGTTATACCTGTTATACAAGAAGATCTAGATCAGTGGAGAAGGTGGACCAAGGAAGGGTAAATGGAATTTAACTTTTAACAAGTGTAAGGTGTTGCACTTTGGCATGTCAGACCAGGGCAGGACTTGCATACAGAAAAGGTCGAATCCTGGAGAATGTTGAAGAGCAAAGAGATCCGTACAAGAACCGTACAAAGGATACGGTTCCTTAAAAGTGGTGGGTCAAGTGGACAATGTGTTAAAGAAGGCGTTTGGCACGCCTGCCTTCATTGAGAAGAGTATTAATTTTGGGACATTATGATGCAACTGTGCAAGTCGTTGGTGAGACCACACTTGGAGTACTGCGTGCAGATTTGGTTGCCCAGTTACAGGAAGGATGTCAAGTTAGAAAGGGTGCAGAAGAGATTCTACAGATGTTTACAGGGTTTTCAGTCTCGAGTTATAGGGAGAGTTTTTTTTCAGGAGGCTGAGGGTATGTTTCTGGAGAAGTACAAGATTATGAGGGACATGAATAAAGTGAAGGCTCATAGTTTTTTTCTCAGGATAGAGGATTCTAAAACTAGGGGGCATAGGCTTGAGGTGAGAAGAGAGAGATTACAGAGGGACCTCCGAGGCAATGATTTCACTCTGAGTGTATTTGGAATGAGCTGCCAGAGGAAGCCATAGAAGCAGGTACAATTATGACTTAAAGAAACATTTGGACAGATATATCCAGACAAATGGGACTAAATCCAGACAAATGGAACTAGTTCAATGTGCCAATTTGGTTGGCATGGACAAAGAAGACCTGTTTTCTTGCTGCACAACTCTGACTCTATAACAGGAAAACCTTTTTTTTTACACATACAGATAATGTGCTGAATATTTATTTTCAAATACTTCCCATGCACAGCATGTTCCAAGACTGAAAATCATAGGCTGCCTTCTTAGACTTGGATTTGGGGGTCAGGGCATGCATATTCTCACCAATTTCTCACTACGAGTGCTTCTCTGCTCTCAACTCCCCTTGTTGAACATTGTCATTTAATGTATTTAATTTCTCGTATTCATCATCAATTCCTCTTTAAACATGATAGTGAGCCTCGGCTTGTACTGCTACAGTATTTCTGGTGAAACTGCTCTCAGGATTGGGGAGAAAATTCCAGGGTTTAGAATTGAGAGTGCTGAAGAAATGGTGATTATCTTTCCAAATTTGGTTAGTGAAGGGAATTTCAAGTGTGCAATTGAGGCATTCATAGGCATAAAATTCAAACCCAATCTAACTATAGTTTTTTTTCCTTATGTGACATGACTTGGAGCAACTTGGAGAATATCCCACTTGGACACAGCCGCCAAGTCAGACCTGACACCAATAAAAGACATTCCAAGCCCAAGATGTGTACTTGCCTGACTATGGCATCAAGGCAAGCTGGAAGCCAACATTTATGAATGCACATTCTGAGCTGATTTCTGATGCTGTCAGTCTTGAAATTGATACTTTAAAACTCTCAGCCCCCCTGGCATCAACACAGTTAAACTGACGTAGATAACATAGCAGGTCGTGCCAGAATGTCTCAAACTAATCCAAACCATTTTCACATCACCTAAAATAAGCACAAAATGATTCCGGCACACAGTTGAGTTCTGTTTTCCATTCATCTGCATCTGTTCTTTCAAGATAGTAGAAATTGCTGGTTTTGGGGCTGTTTTTGAGATGGGCTTGGTGAGTCGAGTACCTTCGGAAGAAGCAATGGATGTTAGGCGCATAGAAGTGTTACCAGTCAAACTAGCAGATGTGAACTTGAAGGTGTACTTTTGAGAGTTGATGGAGTTGCACGCATCTGAGCAAGTGGAATTATCTCCATCGCAGTCGTGATTTGTAACTTCTAAATAGTGGAGAGAATTGTAGGATATTCAGAATGAGAATTGTGGAGCATAATTGTGAAGTAAGGGTAGCCCATTTAATTTGAAAAGAGACTTCTTATCTCCGAGCCCTGAACCTTTGCAATTCTGTAAACCAGAGCATTGTGGGGACAAAATTATGGAATATTTTCAAGGCAAACTTGGCCACACCCATCCCTAATCCCCACCAGGAAACTTTGCAATGTACTTGGAGGAAAATTGCCATTAAGGTGGTAAAGCTGTTATGTGTCAAGAATAGATGGCGAGACATTTGTTGGCAACTGTCTTTCGAGTCACAGAATGATACAGTGTGAAAACAGGCCCAACTTGCCCACATGTCCCAGCTACACTAGTCCCACCTGCCCGCGTTTGGTCCATATCCCTCCCAACCTGTCCTATCCATGTACCTGTCTATTTGTTTCTTGAACATTGGGATAGTCCCTGCCTCAACTACCTCCTCTGACAGCTTGTTCCATACCCCCAACACCCGTTGTATGAAAAAGTTACCCCTCAGATTCCTATTAAATCCAGCATACTGGCAGGTTTTACTACATATATGCATGGGCTTTTCATTTTGCGATATTTCTAAGGTGGGCCTTGCTTTATCCAAAGCTCTGAGCTTTTTCTTGATGTGGAGTGAGTAAACTTTGTTAAACGCTGGCCCCATGATGCTGGTGATACTTGGTACTTCTAGTTATCGCGCAAGCTGGACATGCGGAATGATGGCGTTTCAGAGACTGGGGGAAATTTACCATTCTACCTCTTCCGCTGGTCCAACTTGCAAACAGATGTCCAGCTTTTAGCTGCCATGTCCATTCTGAATCGATACCATTCAATATACTAGTGCCGCACAATATATCCTCAGAGTGAAGCCACTGCTTTGTTTCCATGAGTACTGTGTGACTGTTACACTTGCAAATACTCTCTTGTGTCAGCTAGTTAGGTAAGGATGGGGTAATCTAGGTTTATTTATCATTCCAAACAGAGTAAGTCTGGCAATCATACCGTGATGTTTCCTGATAACATGCTTTGGGAACAGCCCCATCCAAGACTGCAAGAAGTTGCAGAGAATTTTGGACGCAGCCCAGACCCTCAGACAAACCAACCTCCCTTCCATTGACTCCATCTACATAAGCATCCAGCATCATCAAGGACGAGTCTCACTCACTCTTCTCCTCTTCCCCCATCAGGCAAGAGGTACAAAACTTTGAAAACGCACACCTCCAGATTCAGGAACAGCTTCTTCCCATCTGTTATCAGGCAGCTGAACCATCCAGCTAACAACTGGAGAGCTGTCCTGAGCTGCTATCTATCTCATTGGAGCCCCTGGGGTTATCTTTAATTGGATTTTACTGGACTTTATCTTGCACCAAACATTATTCCCTTTATCCTGTATCTGTACACTGTGAACAGCTCAATTGTAATTATGCATAGTCTTTCCGCTGGCTGGTCTGCAAGCTACAAAAAGCTTTTCGGTACACATGACAATAAATCAAACTAAACTAAACAACGATGACCTCATAGACTCAGTCAACACTGGTGCATATTAAAGCCCCTGTATAGTAATCACTTGGTACTGTCAATATTTCCAACTAATGTTTCTCATCATAGCAGAGAAATAGGTCATTGGTTAAGGGAGAGGAGTAAATATTCATTCAGTCGCAGTTTCTACACCAGTATTTGACTGATGTCCTTCAATGTATGAGTAAGACCATGTTACGCCGGTACTTGACTACTCTGGTACAAATCTTTCACTTTTGACATCAGTCCTCGGGCTGTTGTGAAACAGATTTTGCAAGATTCCAGGACCAAAAGCAACTCATCCATGTCCAAATCTGGTGCCGGGTTGTTGCCAGGAAGTTTATCTAGGGTTTTTAAATTTTTTTAAAATATTATAGTTTTTCATGCAACACAGTAGCTTGCCAGAGGTCACTTCAGAGGAGAACCCGGATTCTGTCCTGTTGGTGCCGGTAGTACACCTGAATCAGAGTGGTAAAGGCACTAAGTGTTCTCCCTGGAGAAAGTTTGTCTAACTAAATGAGACTTTATAATATTCTGGTAGTTTTACAATCTCCAATTACCAGCTAATTTCTTTCCCTCTAAATTCCTCTAAAATGGAAATTCTCCATTTGTGGGTTGGAATTTGAAGTTGTGCTTCTGATTGTTCGCCTGAGCCTCTAGATTACTACTTCAGTCATTTAACCATTATGACACCATTTTCTTTTAACGGGAAGCATGGGAGAAAATAAGCAAAATTGTACAGAAAAAGGTGGGCGTGTTTGCACTGAGGAACACTGGGCAAAAGGTCGTAGGTGTGCACGAGACTGACTTCATCTTCCCCTCACTGTCAATGTTTACTGGCATGGTGGTTTCTTGCTCTTCTATCTTTTCAATAACAATTTTCTTCTTCTATTCTGGTGAATATACAGGAAAGAAAGGAAGAAACTGGCAGAACCAGAAGCACTGTTCATATCATAGTGTTCATATATCTAGTTCTTATCATATTGGTGCTTTAGGGTTCATTCACTAGCCTTTATCACAGTGTCTCCAGTTTCCCATCTGCCAAAACAAGAGGGCTGTGCATCCCATGAAATCTTGGATCTTCTGTGTAAAATCTACTAGTCTGCAGCCATATCTTCTACAAATAGATGGATAGCAGTATTTCTGTCAAATGGAATAGGATAACGGAAGTAAGAGTTTAGAACATTAAGGTGTTAAAGGAAGTATTTTTTGTATTATATACATCAGCAAATGCTATTGAAGGGCATCATTAATTGCAATGCAGAATCCTCAATAAGGGAGTAATGTAGTTGGGATGCATTGTAAATAATTATGCATTAGTGTTCCACTCTGGAAATAAAGTTCTAAGAAAATGCAATATTCATGTGTTACTTTACCAATGAAGAGACGATTGAACTTCCTGTGAACCAATTTGCCATGCCAGTGCTAAAGAACTTGCATCTTTCCATAATAAATGTATCCTAGATTACTGTACAAGCTTTTTGAGATATGAGAGTGGTACACAAAGGAAAATGTTTGTTGGCTAATATTTGAGTTGAATGTCAGAACGTTTGAGTATGAGGCAGTTACAAACATGTCCCTTACAGACTTGCCGAATTTAGAACAGCTATGCCAGTTAATCCCTCTAAAATCATTCTTGTCTTCCCGAACCCCAATCCCATCCATGACCTTAAAAGCAACCAAGCATTTCTGCACCTGATCAGTGAAATATAACAGTTGTTGAACTTTAGTAATTGATAGTCTTTTGCAATCAAATACTTTATGTAAATTGAAATAAGGTCAGAATTTCATCAACACATCACGAACAAAGTGACCAGAGATCAAATATTGTGATCTGAACATATTACGTAGAACTTTAATCATTATTTTATTGCAATAGGATTTCACTCATATTCTACTTCTTGCCACATAAGGTGTTTGTCCTTGCGATATTGATATAATTATGGAGCATCGTGGAGGTCGCCACTGTATTCTTACTTTGGGGTTCACGTGTTAACTCCAGATAGTAGTGAAGCAATTTGTCGTTTGTGTCACTTTGAACAATAAAGCAATTTTGCATGATGGCATGACAGAGGGATTTAATTGATTAGCTGTTCTGCTAAGTATGTAATTTGCATTATGTTTCTTCAAACAGCTGAAATGGAAGTCAAAGTTTGGTTGCCATCCTAGAGTAACGTTAATGCCTACCTGTTAAGTATTAGCAGTTTTGGCATGCTGAATAGGGTTGGTGGTACAAGGGAGGCAAGGTGGAATTAATAGTTTTGTATGGAAAGGCACTCCAGAAATTCTTTAAATTAATTTGATGTCGAATTCCAAATTGTTAGGCTGTTTTGGTTAATTCACAAAATAAACATTTGTCTTCTGGAATTTGTGTTTACCTTGGTTGTGAATCATTTTACTGATCCACAGCCTTTAAAACAATACCAAATTGTTCAACATGTATATCTATTTGGCTGTTATATTTTACAGCGCAGCAAGCGAAACATCATTGGATTTTTTGAGCAGAAAGATTCAGACAACTACAGAGTCTTTGAGAAAGTGTCCAATATTTTACGAGATGATTGCGTCTTTTTGGCTGCGTTTGGGTAAGAATTAGTTAAACGTTCCAATAATTGTCTCTGTTTTTTGAGAGTTTGAGGCATTTATTATCCTACATATTTCTTGGACCATACAGTGTCATAGCATGAGAACTTAGACGTTTGGCCTGCATCAAAGTCTTTACCAGAGCTTCTCTGTAACAGTGCAAGATCACTTTACTGTTTACTCCCCCAACCATCTTATGGGTGTTCCCAGTGTTGTGTTAGGGCGACCTGTCATCTCAGATCATCAAGTTAATTAATAGTGCTTTGTGATATCACACCACATCACCGCCAATACTTCAAATTTAGTGCAGTATTTTAAGATTCACTGTGCTGAAATATCGCGTACTTTGGTTTATTCAATGACATGAGACAAGATATTCTTAATGCATATTATGTGACAAAAATTTAAATGAATTCTGAAGCAATCTATTCAGTACACACAGCAAAAAGATAAATTATTTTCTCTACTTGTTTAAGCAGTCAGTGAAGTTCAGAATTTTGTGGAGAAAAAATTATACAGACAAATGTGAATTAAAGATGATGTTGTGATCAGTGTCAGTCTGACCATATCCACTTAAAAAGAGAACAGGCAGTTGAATATGCTGTTATCAGGCACGGGTTAAGCATTTGAATAAATAATGATTCAAATAAAAGCTTGCATCTCTTCAAACTACACAGACACAGTGGGATTTGTGACAACCAATAATGCTCTTCCAGAACTGATAATTAAGTGTTGTTTGCAGCTGTTGTACACTTATCAAGAACAAAAATTGGACTGTTTTTGTCAGGAAAATAACTTGCTTAACATATAATCTTATAATATGCCGTGCGAATTTACATAGGGATTGCCAGCATATGTCACACAATAATACCTAACAAATTGTGCTCTCAACCGTGTAATGACAGGTACTGAGCCTGCCTTTAAAAATCATCAGGATACCTCGGTGCAAAAAGTAGTATCCATATCAATGCAGCACTGATATTACTTGTACTCTGTATTTATAAAATTCTCCCATGCCATTTACTATAAATTGTATTACAAAATGACATTGCAAGGTGAGAATTTAAAAAATAAATAAATCTCAATTTGCATTTCTGAGCTTTTATATTCTGTGGGAAGAGTCCATAAATAGCTGACCATAAATAACTAGCCATTGGCCAGTTACCCTCCCAACACTCTTCATGCATCATTGGGTAAATATGCCTAGTGCTCCCAGTAGCACTTTGTTTTCATAGAAATGGTATTAGTTCTAAGGCTATATTCCCTCCTATTTCAGCTTTATTCTGGGTATTCTGGTAATTTATCAGTCTTAGAATGGATAGAATTAGATTGCTCTAAGATCATTAAAAAATTGAACTTAGGTGAGGCCTTTTGGAGTTTCATGTCTGCTCTGCCGATCACTAAGATCTTGGATGATCTTTTGCATCAGTGCAAGTTTCTTGCATTAATCCCATATCCTTTGATACTTTAAAGCATCAACGTTTATGCAGAACAATTATTATTTTGTATTTTTCATTGGGTTTTGCTAAGACAAATATGGTTTTAATAGTGAAAATATAAAATAGCTTGTACACTAAAGTTGTTTTTAAGCCAAGTTAAAGATGCTCACTGCCGTTAAAAGGAGTGATTCTAAATAAGCCTTTGTCACAATATTTTTCAACTAGGTGAAAAGGTATAGAGAGGAACATTTAGACTGTTAAAAGCACCGCTGTGGATAGTGGATCAAAGTCAGGGAAGTTCACAAGAATGGGAAAAGAGTTTAAGAGGTGGTCTGGCAGTGGAGGCAGTTTCATTCGAAGTAATAGGGATTGGGTATTGATGCAAAGAGAATTACATACTCAAGCATAATTGGGTTTAAATGTAAGTTTGGGTGGATAAGGTCAAGGCGAATTAGCACCAGAAAGCTACCCGACTGTCCTAGACATCCCCCTCCTGCCTTTTATAAGACCTTGGCTGGTTTCAACTCCACATTCTGTCTGTGATAACTCTTCATCCCCAATATCTATATACCTCTGCTTTAATACTCAAGGTTTCTGCTTCGATCACCCTATGGGAAAGGAAGTTCCAAAGACCGACCCTTTATGAAAGAAAATTGTCCTAAATAGGCAATCCCTTATTTTTAAATAATTTTAGGTTCTCCCACAGAAGGAAACATCCTCTCCACATCCCAAAAATTAGTTTTCTAAAGAAAAACCTCAACTATAAATCTGGAGAACTGTCACTGGAGAACGATGTGCCTAATACCATTGAAGACTCGTGGCAGATGAAGAGAAAAGTGAAGTTAGATATGCTCACTGCAGGAGAGATCATTCTAAATAAGCCTTTGTCGCGATGGTGGAACTTAAAGTTTGATCTTTGACTTTTTGGTTTTGGCTCCTTTTTAAATTATACATTTGTTAACAATTACAAGCTCAACCTAGGGTTTTAGTTCTTCAACATGTATCTGGATGCTGTAAAAACCTGAAATAAAAACAAAGTGCTGAAGATACAGTGGGTCTGGTAGCATCTGTGATGATAGGCACTGAATATATGCAGCATTTTTTTGTTTTTAATCGATAGTTTAAATAATATTAGAGTAAAATATTGACAGGTTTACAGAACTGAGATTGTATAACTCTTGAAAAACTTAATGTGCTCAAGAAAAGAGAAGACTGAAGATGGCCCTAGTACACGTGTTTAAAGTTATGAATGAATGGGATTGGTAAAAGTAGTTTTGTTTTGGGGGGATACCATAAAATCTCAAATCGCCACAAATAAACCCAGGAGTAGATTTGGGCAAAACACAGAGAGTGGTCAGAATGTGGAACTTGCTACCACAAGGAATAGTAGAAGCTAAAATAAGTAACATTTGGGGAAGTTAGAGAAGCACTTGCAGAAAGCAACAGAGGAATATACAATTGAGATTAGGTCAGAGGGAGGCATGTGCGGAGCTTGAATCCATCTTTGTGCAAACCATGCATTGGAACAGCTTGGTTCACATTACTTTAAATACTAAATAATACAGCCTAGCACCTGATGCACAGGTAGACGCAAAATGCCGGAGTAACTCAGCGGGACAGTCAGCATCACTGGAGAGAAGGAAGGGTGACGTTTTGGGTCGAGACCTTTCAGTCTGAAGAAAAGTCTCGACCTGAAACGTCACCCATTCCTTCTCTCCGGAGATGCTCCCTGTTACGCTGAGTTGCTCCAGCATTTTGTGTCTACCTTCGAATTAAACCAGCATCTGCAGTTCTTTCCTACACCTGATCCACGGGTATTAGTCTTCACTGTCACAGATTGTTTGCTTGGTTGTGCATCTCCATCCCTAAGATTCCCTGAGCAGACTGTCGAAGAGTTTTGGCAGAATCCCTTGTCATCAGAAATCTCAATTTAGCACCGAGACCTTGCTTAATGGTGAGAGGGCTCTCCCAATCGAAGTTGGAGTTTCCATCCCACTATATGTTGCTCTCGGGGTGGATGTGATGTACATAATATGACCGTCCACCTTCGTATGGACTGTCTGTTTGCAAAGAAGATTCGGAAAGGAAAGCAGTAGTCTCCGTCCAGCTTTGAGCAGCTGCAGAAAGGACTGGGTTCTGCAGGCTGTTCCCAGGGACGTACAGAGACTGTGTAGGAAGGGACTGCAGATGCTGAAGATGGACACAAAATGCTGGAGTAATTCAGCAGGACAGGCGGCATCCGTGGGTCACATTTTGGGTCTGACCCAAAACGTTACCCATTCTTTCTCTCCAGAGATGCTGCATGTCCCATTGAGTTACTCCAGCATTTTGTGACAAACATCAACTGCCGCTGGAAGATCATCAACTCAACGAAAGATACACTCGTGTCTCCCTGTTTATTGGCCTTTCAGACATCCGTGAATGAATGTTGCTGACTGGCAAGTTCCCATTTGCAGGATTATGTGCTGAGGGATATGATAAAGTCTCATACACCCACAATAGCAGCTATGAGAAGAAAGACCATATTGGGGTGCCAGCCACCGTGGACTCTTGAGGGACTAGACCCTGTGTAATAACCATCCAAACATTTCACTGGTGCATTGCTGAAGGATGTGACATTGACTGACTTGTTTTGAATTTGAGTACTTGAATGAAGATGATGCATGGCCCAATTGCATTTGCTGAATCTATTGTGAATGGATATTTGGGGTGTGGGGGAGTTGAAGAATTATAAGTACCTGACCACTGCTAGCCTGATGTGTAAGAAAGTGGAGCAACAGATTTTCTAGCTAGCCTGATAATATTCAGTAAGTCCGGGAATAATTAAATTCAGGCTTTGCCGTCAGCATAACCTGCTGTTACCTATTGGTAACGACCTGTTACTTGAAGTTGCAAGCACACCCTGTTCCAAAATGATACAGGATGGATAATGGATCACTGAGCAGCATATCAGGGCACGTTTACATCCTGTTCCAAAAGCTGTTTAATGGGAAAATGTTCATAGAGATATAGAGTGGAAACAAGCCCTTCGGCCCAACTTGCCCACACCTGCCAACATGTCCCAGCTACACTAGCCTGCGCTTGGTCCATATCCCTCCAAACTTGTCCTATCCATGTACCTGTCCAACTGCTTCTTAAACGATGGGATAGTCCCAGCCTCAACTACCTCTTCTGACAGCTTGTTCCATACACCACCTGTGTGAAAAAGTTACTCCTCGGATTCCCACTAAATCTTTTCCCCTTCACCTTGAACCTATTAAAATCAGCTCGTTCAGCTAGTAAAATGTTTTCTGAGACCCCCCATCAGCCTTTTAAACTGAAGGAAATACAACACAGAATTTTGCAAGCAGATGCTATAATTTAAATCTGTAGGGTTCAAAGTCCTGATTTAAAATTTAGCAAACTTTTAGCTGCTTTCAAGTCCTCTTGGATCAAACGAGAATTGACATGCAACTGCTCTCTATCTGTCAGAGCTAAGGCTGTGTTTTGGGATATGTTGTTTGACTAATGGAAGTAGTAAATGCTGGAAACGCTGTGTCAGGCAGCATCCAAGGAGAAACAATTAAAGATCACGGACCTTTGATTATAATTGGCAAGAGATAGAGATAAAACTGGTGCAGAGTCTGTAACATGAAGGTAGCAAAGAAAGAAAAAGTCTGCAAAAAAACAAGGAAGAACAGGATAAATGAAATGAGACAATAGCACAAGGTGAAAGATGGCAGTAATGGTACCAGGCAAGGACAAGTCTTGCATTGCCTCCACTTGTATCGGAAACAAATGAAGGAAAGTACAGGTCTGTTTAGGTCGATTGAGGAGTGGCTCAGGGGATCACAGAGGTACCTTAACTATGCTGGGAGAGGGGGGAAATAGATATTTAATGGTGACTTCGTTGGAAGTGTAGCTATCACAGAGCTTGATCAATGAATGTTGAAGCTGATGGGACACAATTTAGTTGGCAACAGTCCCATGTTGATTAGCTACCTTGTAATTAAATAAATTGATTATCCCCTTTGGGATTGTTGCCGTGTCGTATATTTCCTCTGAGTTTAATAATTCGGTCAACTCGTGTTCAGAGACTGAACCCGGCCCAAGAAAAACAGTAGCTATGCTTTCATTCAACTTGGAGCACTTCAAAAGTAACTTTCAACTTAACCTCCCAGTGATCTTTCCAGTGGGCAATTCTCCCAGCAAAGAGTGAGCCGTGACAGAAAGACAGGGTGAAGATAGTGAGCTTAGTGATAGTGAAGAAAGTGTGCAGAAAATATTCGTCAGGGTCAAGGTCTTGAGTCTTGGTGAACACCCTGTTCAGATTCAAGGTCTCTCCAGGGAGAGGCTGGGACTTTTTTCCCTGGTCTAGGAGGTTAAGGGGTGACCTTGATTTATGTGAAAATCATGAAAGGCATAGTTAAGCTGAATAGTCACAGTCTGTTTCCTGAGGTAGGGAAGTCCAGACGTAGATTGTAAGATTTAAAAGGGACTGGAGAGGCAATTTCTTCACCTGGGGTGGTGTGTACATGGAATGAGCTGTCAGAGGAAACTAGAGGTAGATTCAATGGCAATGTTTAAAATATATTTTAGAGGGTGGCACAGTGGTAGAGTGCGGCCTTACAGTGCCAGAGGCCCGGGTTCAACAGGTGCTGTCTGAACAGAGTTTGCACGTTCTCCCTGTGACCACGCGAGTTTTCGCTAGGTTTCTTCCCACATTCCAAAGACGTGCAGGTTTGTAGTTAATTGGCTTCTGCAAATTGTCCTAATGTGTGGGATAGTACCAGTGTATGGATGATCGTTGGTCGGCATGGACCCAGTTGACTGCAGGGCCTGTTTCCACGCTGTATCTCTAAACTAAACTAAAGCATTTCATAGGGATGCATTACAGCATAGTCTGGAACATCCAAGACTGCAAAAAATTCCAAAGTTGTGGACGTAGCCCAGACCATTACGCAAACCAACCTCCTTTCCATTGACTCCATCTACACTTCACACTGCGTCGGCAAGGCCACCAGCATAATCAAGGACCAGTTTAACCCCAGACACTCCCTTTTCTATCTCGCCTCCAGATTCAGGGACAGTTTTTTCCTAGCCATTATCAGGCAACTTCAGAGAGAGGTGCGATCCAAACCTCCCATCTACCTCATTGGAGACCTTTGAACCATCCTTAATCAGACTCGATCAGACCTTATCTTGCACTAAATGTTATATCCTTTATCCTGTACCAGAACACTGTTGACAGCTTGATAGTAATTATGTATAGTCTTTTCGTTGACTGGATAGCGCACAACAATAACCTTCTCACTGTACCTTGGTACACGTGACAATAATAAACGAAGTTAAACATTTAGATGGGTAACTGGATAGGGAAGGATGAAGAGATGTGGGCCTAATGCAGGCAGATGGGATACGTTCAGCTATAAACCCTGGTGGTCATGGACACATTTGACTGAAGGGTCTGTTCTGTGCTCCATAACACTATGCCATAATGCCCTAGTCACAACACCATGACAGCGAGTAGGTGAGAAAAAGGGGAGGTAAGGTGGCCTTTAACCCCAACGCATATTTCCTGAACCAGGCTCCCAACCTGGTCACCATGTCACCATCACCAATAAGGTATCCGTCAATCTCCGCCTTTAGATACCCAATGACTTGGCTTCCACAGCCGTCTGTGGCAATGAATTCCACCTGGCCCCTTGATGAGCCTGTCCATTGTGAAGGCTTGTGACCACACAAATCATAATCTTCCATCAGAGTAGATTGACGTACCCTAGTTTCCTCGCTTTCCATTGCCTTTCCCTGTTTTAGCTCATCTTCACATCATCCTCGCTGTACCACTGCTACTGCAGAGCCACACTGGTTTCCAGCAGTCAACGCAGTAAAGCCATAGCAGCCGTGCACTCTACATGCAGCAACTATCAGGAAACGCATAAGTATAGTTTTTGCTGGGGTTTCTGGATAAAAATCACCCCAATGTTTTTTTCAACTTATTTTTTGCCATTTTCATGATTTATTTTTGATTGGGTGCCATCACTAACATTGCACCTGTGTAGCACATGTTCAAAACAGAATGAATTCCACATGTGAGACAATTCATAGAAACATAGAAAATAGGTGCAGGAGTAGGCCATTCGGCCCTTCGAGCCTGCACCGCCATTCAATATGATCATGGCTGATCATTCAGCTCAGTAGCCTGTACCTGCCTTCTCTCCATACCCCCTGATCCCTTTAGCAAAAAGGGCCACATCTAACTCCCTCTTAAATATAGCCAATGAACTGGCCTCAACTACCTTCTGTGGCAGAGAATTCAGTTTCAATTTTTGGCTGTATTGCTCTCAGAAGAACTCTGCACCTTCACGCAGTGTCCCAGAAATTCAGCAGAATGATGCTGGGAACACGATACTTTGTTTTCTGAAAGAAACTCAAAGAAGTGCTATTTGTAAGGAAATCAGAAATGATTAAAAAACCTTTTATAGGATTTGCTGAGGTGAATGAGGAATATTTGTTTTCAGTGCAATTACTTTAATGGGTGGCCATAAATGTATCACTTTGAAAAGAACAAAGCTGTTAGGTTTTTTTAACCTCGTTATTAGGATGAGGATTAACCTACCCACAAACTAGGGGTTCATTGTTTATCATTTGAAAAGGGAAATGGGTAAATATTTTTCAATTACCTTTAGTCCATTAAACCCTGACCATCTACAGTATCTCCTTGAAGGGTCAGGGAGATGGATTAGACAATGCCTTACAGGGGATAATTCATTTGTACACTGCACAAATTACCCGTGACTAATCCTAAATCAAGCACTTTGATTTATTCACAAAATGCTGGAGTAACTCAGCAGTTCAGGCAGCATCTCGGGAGAGATGGAATGGGTGACTCCAGCATTTTGTGAATAAATCGATTTGTACCAGCATCTGCAGTTATTTTCTTATACTAAGTCTGGCACTACTTGCTTTGAACTATCATGCATGATATATGTCCTGATTGCTCTAATTCTTTTTGTTTTAGGAGCGTTGCAAAACCAGAGAGGTATAGTGGAGACAACATAATTTACAAGCCACTTGGGGTAAGTTCATAACTCACTTTGTCAGTAATTATTCTTATTACGCAATTTATGTTAACAAAATTCCCCCTTCTCGTCATATTTGGACAAACATTAAGATGTCGTTTCTTATAGCCGTGCTTCAGTATAACACTTTATTTGTTTCTAATTTCATGTCCATATGTTGCTCTGTTCTGCAGGTGAATGCTCCTGATATGGTCTACTTAGGTTCGTTAACCAACTTTGACCTGGCATTTGCCTGGACTCAGGATAAATGTGTTCCATTGGTTAGAGAAATAACTTTTGAAAATGGAGAGGTAAGCATAGATTTAATCTGCATGTATATTAGATTTCAACAAAATATGGACTTTATTTTAAGTGTTATAAATTTCATTGGGATCCATTGCTTAGCCCAAAGAACACTATATTTGGGCATAATTTTGAAAATTTAAAGGCAAACCATCCACATTATTATGAATATGCATCGAAGTTAAGTCTACTAACGTATCTCTATTCTAAACTGCTCTTTTGATAATCCCATGAAAAGCCAGCAAGCATGATCACAAGGTAGTTCACATTTGATTAGTTTCACAATGGTACCAATGCAGATGTAACTTGATGCAATAACGCGTGTTGCCCATGTTTAACTTATATTTCAGAAATATATTTCCTCTTTGCTCTCAAATAGTGAATGTTATAATTCTATCCTTCCACCATTCAATATGTCTTTCAAGATTGGAGAGGAGTAGCCTCGAACTAGGTCACATTTCCAAAATAAGGTGTTGGTCATACCTTTCTTCATCCAGGCAATGATGAATCGTAGGAAATCACAACTCAATATGGTAATAGAGGCTCAGTTGCTGAGGATATTTAGGATAGAGTTTTCTTGGTTTTCTTTTTTAGATATCACCGGATCCGTGATCAGTACAGGAAAGTGGCACTTGAAATAAGAGATCAATGTTATCTTATTAAATGGTGCAACTGGCTTGAAGGACCAAATGCCACATTTCTGCTTTTATTTCTTGTGTTTTTATTATGGCCAGGAATGACTGCAGACATAATTTGCAACGGTGAGACTGCAGACATATTTTACAACATTTTAGAGTAATGACTTGCTGGCAATCGCTCCATTTGTAGAATGTATGGAAAAGCTCTGACAATGCATACTTTGAATAACAATCCTTTTCAAGTGAATAATACAAATGGCGACTGCACTCAGTAATAAATATTTGGAAGAATCTTTCGCACTTATTCGCTGGTTGAAAAGGCATTTGTTGTTCGTAGCAAGATGATTAAGGTAGAAGTGGGGGGTAGCTCCACTGACTAAATGTTCTTGCTTTGGGCTTTCATTATAAAGTCTTGCTTATTTTAACAGCTGTCAAAATGGAACTGATCTTAAATGTATTTGAAGACTGATTATTTTTGACTGAATATTCTTAATGAGTTATTTTACATTTTAGGAGTTAACGGAAGAGGGCCTGCCATTCCTTATACTGTTCCACATGAAAGAGGACACTGAAAGCCTGGAAAAATTCCAGCATGAAACTGCACGACAGTTGATCAGTGAAAAAGGTGATTCTGCTGTACTACTTAATCTATGACGACATGCGGTATATGTAATTACTTGTTTAAATCTGTAAATCATATGTTCACTTAAGCAATGATTGCCCCTACCACATGGCAAAGAACGCAGTAAAGATGGTCTCCCTGCCGAGATTTCTATATTTATTTCAGAATGTCCCTGTTTTTATCCCCAAATCCTACTTTAAGTTAATCGATTCTATCATTATGCCATTTATTTGGGGATATAAAGCACACAGGATCTCAAAAGCTTATCTTCAAAAAACAAGGGAACATGGGGGACTGGGGTTACCGTGCTTTTTATATTACTATTGGGCGGCCAATGTTAGAGGCATGGTATACTGGCAGTATGCATATGAACGGGGAGTTGGATATGACCTGCCCCCTTGGCTGGCGATTGAAAAAAGCTTAACCCCAAAAACTTCTCTCCCTGCTCTCTTTTTTTCATTACCCAGATCTCTCACCTCTCTTAGAGAGGATCACTTCACTCTGTCCAATGCTCAGAGAATATGGCACCAAATTAGGAAAGCTTGTGAGCTTCCGAATACGTCAATGCACGCCCCAATCTGGCATAACCACGCTTTCCCCCCATCATTTACTGACACAGCATTCAAAGAATGGAGCTGTAAAGGGATAGTTACAATGAGAGGCAGAATATTTTAAGAGAAACTTCCAGAATTTAAACTTCGGCAGCTGGGGACATCTGCCATTTCTGAAGCAATTAAAACTTGCAATGCTCAATAGGTTGGAATGACAATAGACAATAGGTGCAGGAGTAGGCCATTCAGCCCTTCGAGCCAGCACCGCCATTCAATGCGATCATGGCTGATCACTCTCAATCAGTACCCCGTTCCTGCCTTCTCCCCATACCCCCTCACTCCGCTATCCTTAAGAGCTCTATCCAGCTCTCTTGAAAGCATCCAACGAACTGGCCTCCACTGCCTTCTGAGGCAGAGAATTCCACACCTTCACCACTCTCTGACTGAAAAAGTTCTTCCTCATCTCCGTTCTAAATGGCCTACCCCTTATTCTTAAACTGTGGCCCCTTGTTCTGGACTCCCCCAACATTGGGAACATGTTTCCTGCCTCTAATGTGTCCAATCCCCTAATTATCTTATATGTTTCAATAAGATCCTCCCTCATCCTTCTAAATTCCAGTGTATACAAGCCTAATTGCTCCAGCCTTTCAACATACGACAGTCCCGCCATTCCAGGAATTAACCTAGTGAACCTACGCTGCACGCCCTCAATAGCAAGAATATCCTTCCTCAAATTTGGAGACCAAAACTGCACACAGTACTCCAGGTGCGGTCTCACCAGGGCCCGGTACAACTGTAGAAGGACCTCTTTGCTCCTATACACAACTCCTCTTGTTATGAAGGCCAACATTCCATTGGCTTTCTTCACTGCCTGCTGTACCTACATGCTTCCTTTCAGTGACTGGTGCACTAGGACACCCAGATCTCGTTGAACATCCCCTCTTCCTAACTTGACACCATTCGGATAATAATCTGCCTTTCTATTCTTACTTCCAAAGTGAATAACCTCACACTTATCTACATTAAACTGCATCTGCCATGTATCCGCCCACTCACACAACCTGTCCAAGTCACCCTGCAGCCTTATTGCATCTTCCTCACAATTCACACTAACCCCCAGCTTAGTATCATCTGCAAATTTGCTAATGGTACTATTAATCCCTTCATCTAAGTCATTAATGTATATCGTAAATAGCTGGGGTCCCAGCACCGAACCTTGCGGTACCCCACTGGTCACTGCCTGCCATTCCGAAAGGGACCCATTTATCCCCACTCTTTGCTTTCTGTCTGTCAACCAATTTTCTATCCATGTCAGTACCCTACCCCCAATACCATGTGCTCTAATTTTTCCCACTAATCTCCTATGTGGGACCTTGTCGAAGGCTTTCTGAAAGTCGAGGTACACCACATCCACTGACTCTCCCCTGTCAATTTTCCTAGTTACATCCTCAAAAAATTCCAGTAGATTTGTCAAGCATGATTTCCCCTTCGTAAATCCATGCTGACTCGGAATGATCCTGTTACTGCTATCCAAATGCTCAGCAATTTCGTCTTTTATAATTGACTCCAGCAACTTCCCCACCACTGATGTCAGACTAACTGGTCTATAATTACCCGTTTTCTCTCTCCCTCCTTTCTTAAAAAGTGGGATAACATTTGCTATCCTCCAATCCACAGGAACTGATCCTGAATCTATAGAACATTGAAAAATGATCTCCAATGCTTCCACTATTTCTAGAGCCACCTCCTTAAGTACCCTGGGATGCAGACCATCAGGCCCTGGGGATTTATCAGCCTTCAGTCCCATCAGTCTACCCAAAACCATTTCCTGCCTAATGTGGATTTCCTTCAGTTCCTCCATCACCCTAGGTTCTCCGGCCCCTAGAACATTTGGGAGATTGTGTGTATCTTCCTCAGTGAAGACAGATCCAAAGTAACGGTTTAACAAGTGGAATAACAAGCAGGATTTTAGAGATAGAAGGCAAAATCACGAAGCAAGGAAGAGAATTTGATTGTCAATTGTATCACCATTTCCAGCGCCTGTTCCTTTTCTGGATTTCTCTGAGACAAACTATCCATTGACATTAACTATAAACCCACTGATTCCTCATCCTGTCACTTGTAAGGATGGCATCCCTTTCTCCCGATTTCTTCAATTCAGCCGCATCTACTTTCAAGACGCACCCTTGCATTCCAAGACATGTTGAATGTCATCCTTTTACAGGAAATGTTGCTTCTCTTCTATGTTTGATAGAGCTCTCTGTTCATGAATGAAAAATATTGGAATGAAAAGATTCCATATAAAAAATAATGGTAGAAAAATCATTGCACCATTGGGGAAAAAAGGCACCAATATCCAAGTTAAGTTTTACAGCTCCAGCTACTAATTGAGATCATATGCCATCCTTTTTACTTTATGAAAACTTTGTATCAGTTTTTTTGCTTGTCATTTTTTTTGGGTGGGTCCCTTCGTCAGACTGATTGTAGTAAGGAGACATAGTCTCTCTGAAGAAGGGTCCCGACCCAAAACATCACCTATCTATTTTCTGCAGAGATGCTGCCTGGCCCGCTGAGTTATTCCAGCATTTTGTGTCTAGCTTTTATAGGAATGTTTAAATGACTATCATCTGACTGTAAATGCACTGTTAGTTTACTAACTTGATTCAGCTAAAGAACCTCACAGTGTTTACAATGTTAATCCATGATTAAATCATCCAGGTACAATAAACTTCCTACATGCTGACTGTGACAAGTTTCGTCATCCTCTCCTGCATATACACAAGACGCCAGAAGACTGCCCAGTTATCGCTATTGACAGTTTTAGGCATATGTATGTCTTTCCAGATTATAAAGACATAGAGTAAGTATAACTTTTCCTTGTGCAACCTAATATGTTGAGGAAATATATTCACTGGTGCTTCTCAATGTCTTGCAGATCTTAAATTTCATTGCTCAATTACAATATTATATTTTGTTTTGCAATCCCTGTTATTCCATGACTGCCAAAAAAAAAAGAAAATTCCAAATTCCCTATTTCCCACGGTGGAAATGTCAAAAAAATAGAGGGCACTAGACCAAGTGGGCCCAAACCTCTCCTGCATTGGTGCAGCACCCTCTCCTCCCCCCTCCCCCCCCCCACTCCACACTCCACACTCCCCTCTCCCTCCTCCCCTTCATCCCCTCCCTCCCTTCCCCCTCCCCCTTCCTTCCCTTCCCCTCCCCCTTATCCTCACTTTCTCCCCCCCCTCCCTCCTTAGGAGATAGATTTAAACTTTAAAATGTGAATAACAAAAAATATAACACCAATTTCAATGAAACTTCTTCCATTAGCACCAAAGGGATGGTGGTGAGTAAGGTGGGCCTAAAATTGACGTGATATCATGTACGGTTTTGGCTGTAGTTCAGGAACAAACAAACAAACAAACGAGAGTTTTAGTATATTGATGGCCTTCACATCAGAAGGGCAAAGTTTAAAGGAGAGGTGTGATTTAAGAGCTTTTTGGATAGGCACATGGATATGCAGTGGATGGAGGAATATGGATCATGTGCAGGAAGAGATGAGTTTAATTTATACTCTGTTTGGAACAGACATTGTGGGCGACAGCCTATGCCAAGGTAGTTCAGCTAATGGGATTTTGAATAAAAATTTGTTCTTCCAAAATTAATATGAAAACATCGTAAATAGAAGCCAATTTTTTTCAACTCTCATCGCTTGATGCAAGTGCAGAAGACCTGGTTTTGTGTTACGCAAAGTCACAATATGAATTTCAATTTGCAACTTCCCCTCCTTCAGGTAATGTCTACTTTATTGGAGAAATTGAACAGACTGGGTGACAGTTTTGCAGAATGCTTTTATTCTGTCCACAAGAGTGACCCGAAGTTTCCAGCTGCCTGTCTCTTTAATTCTCAGTCCCAGTTGTATTCTTACCTGTCTTTGGTCTTTTGCAAAGTTTTGATGAAACTCAATGTAACCTTGAGGGCATTGAAATAAATCATAAAGTTCCACTTTATATGTCTTTGGTTAGGTCACATTCGGAGTATTGCGTGCTGTTGTGGTTGCCCCATAAGATGAAGGATATGTAGGCTTTGGAGAGGGTTTAGGAAAGTTTTACCAGAATGCTGCCTCAATAAGAGGGTATTAGCTATAAGAAGAGATTGGACAAACTTGGAATGTTATCTCTGGGGATTCGCAGGCTGAAGGGAGACCTGCTAAAAGTATACAAAATTATGTGAGACATGGATAGGGTAGACAATCGGAACTTTATCGCAGGGTGGAAATGCCAAAGACTAGAGGCCATAGCTTCAAGGTGAAAGGGGCAAAGTTTAAAGGAAATATGTAGGGCATTTTATTTTCTACACAGTCGTGGGTTGTCTGGGGGTAAGGTGGGAGCATTTACAATAATGGTGCTTAAAAGGCTTTTAGATAGCTATGTGGACATGCAAGGAATGGAGTGTTGTGGACCATGTGCAGGCAGAGGAGATTAGTTTATTTTGGCATCATGTTCAATACAGACATTGTGGCCAAAGGGCCAGTTCCTGCACTGTACGGCCCTATGTTCTTAAAAGTATCTCATCTTGTATCTATCACACTGCAGCCCTCAGGACTGAACACTGAATTGAACAATTTCAGATTACCAGACTTTCGAGTTTGGGTTAGATCTGAGGTAAAATAATCGACCTGTAAAATTAACTGTTTATCTCTATCCCTAGAAGCTGTCTGACTGGCTGGGCATTGCCAGCACTGCTTTTTATTTCAGTGTTCCATCAACTATTGTTTTCTGTTAAATTCTATTCATAGTTCCAGTCTTGCTTTTATCTTTTGTTCTTATTTATATCCCTCCATTCCAATTTCCTCCAGTCAGATAAACTGTTATTAACAAGTGATCAATACACTCTCTCAGCCAACAGCAACTGGTGCAGCATACAACTTCCTTTGATCTACAACTTACCACAGACATTCTCTTTGTTCTCTCCATCTCTTTCCCCATCTTGAAAGCATAAAACAAGTCTGCTCTGAAGGGAGATTGTTCGAATGGAACACTAACTCTCTCTCCACGGTTATTTACAGCATTTTCTTCATTGCTGATGCTAGAGATCTGAAATATGTAAAATTAAACAAAACGTGCTGAAAATGCTCAGCTAGTGAAGTAGCATCTTTGGAGAATCCGGTTGCAATGAAAGGTCATCATCCTGAAATGTTAACTCTGTCTCTACTTCCAGAGAAATCACCAGACCTGCATTTTCCATTTTTATTCCATCTTCTTTATTTGCTTTCGGCATTCTATGTACCGCATGGGTGACTTCAGAAGCTTTTTATATTTATTTGAATCTCTAGGAACTTTTTCTGCGACTTTTCTATTGGCAATGTTAGGTTTAAGTCATCTCCCTATTTACACCTCATCCAGATCTAGTGGAGCTTTATTCACTCGCCCCTTACCACCCTCATTCATTGGCACCAATAACACTTGACACTTAAAAATAAAGACAGAGTGTTGGAGAAACTCAGCGGGTCAGGCAGCATGATGTGGGGGAGAGGAGATGGAAGAAAGCTGGAAATATAGAGGGGCAATACAAAGCCTGGTGAGTTATATGTGGATACAGATGAGGGGGTGAGGCAGGTTTGACAGGCAGGTGGTTGGACAAAGACCAGCGATGCAAAGACGGTAGAGTTGCTGCCTTACAGCACTTGCAGAGCTAGAGTCCTGGGTTCCATCATGACTACGGGTGCTGTAAGTACGGAGTTTGTACGTTCTCCCCATGACCCCGTGGGTTTTCTCAGAAATCTTCAGTTTCCTCCCACATTCCAAAGACGTACAGGTTAATTGACTTGGTATAAGTATAAATTATCCCTAATGTGTGTAGGATAGTGTAAGCGTGCAGGGATCGCTGGTATATGCGGACTTAGGTGAGCCAAAGGGCCTGGTTCCATGCTGTATCTGTAAACTAAACTAAATAAATGGTGTGCGATAGGATAGCAGTGCGAATTGTGAAGCCAGAGGAAGGAATATAGGTGGGAGAGGTATGGGAGAAATGGGTGTGCGTCCGGGGGTGGGGGGTAGGGTTGAGGTTAGTTACCTTAAATCTGAGAACTCTGTTCGTTCCATTAGGTTGCAATTTACTTAAGTGGAACATCACACCCAATTCTCCTTGACCTTCCCCTTTTGCTCTCTCCACTTTTCACCTTTTTCTTCATTTAAAACATAAGCTATTTTCTAACTTTTCCTTGTCCTTTCAGAAAATAATTGATGTGAAATGTTATTGTTTCTAACTCCACTAATACTACATGAAATGTTGAGTATTTTCAGCATTTTCTGTTTTTATTGTTTATTATGCAACCATGAGTTGAAAGGTTAATTGGTGTGCCCTTGAAATATGGCCATACTTTATATACTATGATGTTTAGGATGTGCTTACAAATTTACTGCAGTAAGATGCATTTTTTTTTAAAGCAATTCCTGTACCATCTGATGTGATGTTCAGAACATCCATAAAATACACTTAGTAGTTTAACAGCGGCCCACTGTATAAGATACATTTTTCAGTGGCAAATTTGACATTTTATAGATAAAATTGATTTCTGCATTTTAGTACTTTGTAGAGACAATAGATGATCTAAGATGAAATTTAAATTGATCTTCATTCAGCATTTATCTCTAGTATGAATGCAATTACTCCACACTAGAGGAATATTTGAAAGCAGTCAATACCACATACCTGCCTGGAGTTTGTATTTGTTAACTCGGTGTTCGACACATGCTGCTGACATTTTGGGCTGTTACACAGAAAGGCTGTTGCAGGTGCTCTGCACCGTGTGAGTTATTATTGGCCCAGCAATAGACTGTAATTGCTGTGTGTCTTCGGGTGGGGGGGAAGGGAGGGGGAAGATTCCTAAAATCCAGGGATCTAGCATTAAGATCAGACTGCTGCTTGTCTTGTATATCCCTTTCAATTAAATAGCCTCTGACAAACAAAAAAGGATCAATTGAAATTGACTTTTTTTAAAAAGCAAAAGAAAACCAATGGAGGAACTCAGCAGGTCAGGCAGCATCTGTGGAAGGAAATGGACAGATGGCATTTCGGGTCAGGACATTTCTTCAGATGCTGCCCAGACCTGCTGAGTTCCTTTAGCAGTTTGTTTTATTGCTCAAGATTCCATAATCTGCAGTCTCTTGTGTCACTGACTTTTTAATTTATTTCCCTTTTCATGCTCTGTACTTTACCCAAATACATGTCTTGCTTTATTTTAATTTTAGCACCCAAGGTGCACTGAAGCAATTTGTATTGGACCTGCACTCTGGCAAATTACACAGGGAATTTCACCATGGCCCAGATCCCACTGATGTAGCTCCTGGACAGGTAAGAAATAAAGAACTTAAAATACATAAGTAACTTATTTTTAAGTTTTAAAGTTCCACAGAAATTCGAACTGCAAATATATAATTTTTGTCCAATTTACGCAGAACAGGTTTCAATGAAAAGAAGTTAATCCGGTCTCAGAGCTGTGTAATTATTTAGCAATTAATAAACAGATACAAGTGGCCAAAAGTTAGTTGGAGAGAAAATGCAGCAGCAAGGCTAACTTGCATATACTTTGTATGGCATCGCTTAATTTGTAGAGCACAGAATGTTTTGAAATAATTGAAATGACCACAAACCCAGATATTAAGTTTAAGACTGATAATGGGCATAAATTATTTTAGAACTTAGTCAAATATATAATTACCAATCATTATTCCCTGCATTTTAAATAAGAAAATCATTATTGGCTTATTGCTTTGTAGCAATCTGAATAGAATCAATGGTGGTATTAAACTCTTAACATTTGACGCTTCATGTGAAAATACAATATCTCCATGTGAAATTAAAAATATCAGCATGTTTACATTAAAAAAAACTTAAATGTATGTGGCCTTTAGCAGTAATTTTGTGGTCTGTCTGCACTCCCTGCAGAAAATCAAGCTGTCTGCGATTGGATAATAACTTACCACATTGCTGTTGTCTGACCAATACCCATTTATCCTAAATTTGTTTTATTTTGGTAGCAATTGTGAGGTTTCTGAGTACTTAGAAGCACACGATAAAATAGGCCGAAGTCAGCATGGTTTTGTGAAAGGGAGATCTCTTGCCTGACAAACCTGTTGGAATTCTTTGACGAAGTAAATAGCAGGATAGACAAAGGAGAGTCGGGTATGTGGATTACCTGGACTTTCAGGCCTTTGATAAGGTGCCACACATGAGGCTGCTAAAGGAAATGAGAGCCCGTGGTATCAGAGGGAAGATACTAGCATGTATAGCAGGTTGGCTGGATGGCAGAAGGCAAAGGGTGGCAATAAAGGAGGCTTATTCTGGTTGGCTGCCGGTGACTAGCGGTGTTCCGCAGGGGTTGGTGCTGGGGCCGCTACTCTTCACGTTGTATATCAATGATTTGGATGAGGGAATTGAAGGCTTTGTGGCCAGATTTGCAGATGATACAAAGATAGGTGGAGCGGCAGGTAGTGAAGAGGAAGAATGGACTCTTTAGAAGGGCTTGGACAGTTGAGAGAGTGGGCTGAGAAGTGACAGATGGAATACAGCGTAGCAAAGTGTGGAGTCATGTAATTTGGTAGTAGGAATGAACGCATAGACTATTTTCTAACTGGGGATGAGAATTCAGAAATTGGAGGTGCAAAGGGACTTGAGTGTGTTGGTTCAGGGTTCACAAAAAGTTAATTTGCAAATCTAATCGGTAGTAAGGAAGGCGAATGCATTGCAAGCATTTATTTCGAGGGCAAGAATACAAAAACAGGGATGTAATACTGAGGCTACATAAGGCACTGGTCAGACCGCATTTGGCTTATTGTGAGCCGTTTTGGGCCCCATATCTGAGGAAGGATGTGCTGGCATTGGAGAAGGTCCAGAGGAGGTTTATGAGAATGATGCCAGGGATGATTGGGTTAACATAGGATGAGCATTTGACGGCACTGGCCCTGCACTTACTGGAGTTTAGAAGAATGAGGGGGGGGAACTCATTAAAACTGTCAAATAGTGAAAGGCCTAGATGGAGTGAATGTGGAGAGGATGTCCAGAAGAGTCCAGGATCAGAGGCCATATCCTCACAATAAAAGGACGTACCTTTAGAAAAGAGATGAGGAAGAATTTCTTAGTCAGAAGGTGGTGAATCTGTGGAATTCATTGCCACGGATGGCTGTGGAGGCCAATAGATATTTTTAAGGCGGAGATTGGCAGATTCGTGATTAGTAAGAATGTCAGGGGTAATGGGAAGAAGTCAGGAGAAGGGGGTTGAGAGGGAAAGATAGATCAGCCATGAGTAGACTTGATAGGTCGAACGGCCTAATTCTGCTCCTAGAATTTGAGCAATTATAAATGGGACTATTCAGCCCATTTAGCTGATGTTTATGCTTATTCCTATTATTGATGAACGGTTTTAGCCAAGTGTATTTTCTATTCCTTCAACCCTTCATTGATCAACTTAAAAATCAATTCATTACAAAAAGTAATTAGTCAAACGCATCTTTTGCAAATCTATCTGTGAAACCTGCCAAGAGACCAATAGGCCCATCGTTTAACGATAGCAGCAATCATTGATAAAGAGGTTTTAAATGTCACTAATTTTAGTGTCAGACTATTCTATAAAGTTTATTTCTGCCTCTATTCATATGCACATCCTTGTTTTCATTTTAACACCTAGCCAAGTGAAGACGTTGCAAGCAGCCCCCCAGAAAGCTCATTCCAGAAATTGGCTCCAAGTGAACACAGATATACCATTCTCAAGAGAGAGAGAGACGAATTGTAAATCTTTGAAGGAACTGTACAAGACCAGAAATCAAAGAGCTTTGCCTGATACGGCAGAAATACTAAGCCTATATTTTCATAAGTCTGTGTGTACAGTTTTTATTTTGGATAAAACTGAAAACAAATGTAAGACAAATTGTGGGGTTTTGTTTTCCTTTGCTTCCCTGGCTTGTGAATATGTTGATGTACTGTGGTTATTCATTGTAGTAGATTTTAATAAGATCGTTAAGTGTACAAATGCCAGAAAACACCAATTGGTTGGAGATCCTAACTTTTTCTAATAAAAGGCCATATCTGTATTTGTCAGTGTGGAATTGCCAGGAGTAACTTTGCTACATATTTGCAATGCCCCATTAAAAAGGGAATCATTTTTGGGGTTCTGTTTCCACATTTTGTTGATTACAGTTTTCTTTAAATGAGGAGCAAGTGTTCATGTACAACTTGCTAGGTGGGAGTGGCTTGAGGTGTTACTGTTTGTGTCCATTATCGAGAGAATGTGTTGATCTCTAATTTGAGGAAAAAAATAAAATAAATGGCCTACCATGATGGATTGAGAGATTTTGTTGAAGCAATCATCAGACAATTTCCATTTCAATTAGTTATTAGATAGTAAATATTTTATTAATGCACCTAAAAATATACAAAACAATCAACATTTAAACATTGAACATTTTATAAAATGTTCAAAACAACTGATCGTCGAATAGACTGATCATTTTCAGTAAGATTGCCTGTTGGATAATGAATACAGGTGCTCCCCGGCTTACGATGCTTCCACTTGCAATAGTTCGACTTTGCGATGGTGCAAATGGCAGCAACCCATAGCGAGCTGCAGCTCGCTTCCGGCCACGTGATCGCGTGTATTAAATGCATTTCAACTTACAATATTTCCGGTTTCCGATGGGTTTCTCAGAACAGAACCCCATCGTAACTGAGGAGCACCTATAATGTTGACAGCTTGTGTTCTGTTTACAAAAACGTATATAATTTGCTCTTTTTTTTCTGCAAGTGTCAATGTCTTAAGTCAACTCAGCTAGATTTTTTTTCAGCTTTAGTCTTCAGCTCTGGGCAGCTGGAAGAAAGTGCCAGTTCTTGATCTATCTTCTGCTGCTGTTTCTTCAGCAACATTCTCCCTCCTGTGAAGCCCAGTATTCCTCCTCCAACTGCAGCTGCAGCCCCTGCCACTTTGAAGCCTGCCAGGAGACCAATAGGTCCTCCAATCACACCGCCAATGAGAGCACCTGCCACCGGCAACATTGCAAGTTTATATTTAGCGGCCTGAAAAATCAATAAGAAACAGATTTAACAAAGACACAAACTAGATTGTCAGTTATTGTGTGATTTCTTGCTGTCTTAAGAGCAGGTCCCAATCCATCAATGTAAAGTCTTTCTTTAGTGCAGCTGTTCCATGGATGATTACTATGTACAAGGCAGTGCTAGTTGGTTTCACTGCACAAAACCATCACAATACAGATTGATTTTTTTTTGACAAGCAGTGTGTCATTTCTCCCTTATTTTCTTAATTGCTATTTCCCTCAACATTAGAAAGCCCAGATCAATCAATTGGGTTAATTTAGTGTATTGCTGGCAGGCACTGTGCCATTGATTACACAGCAGGCAAAGATCCCTACCTTCGCCAGGTTCTTGGTTCCCTCTTCAACATTCTCAGCAGCAGTACTGACATGGTCTTCAATGCTGTCAATCTTCTCCTGTTGGGTCTAGATTCAAAGGGATTACACTGGCACTCCAGCTGGGAAGCAGCAGTCAACCCATACATACAATTATAATTCCTAAAGTTTTCGGAATCTTTCATCTCCGGTCAATACATGTACAATTTCTTAACAGTATCGCATGGTAAATAGTTAACACAATTTGCTGAACGTTTAAATATTTATCAACACCTCGGTGCATTTTAAAAATAATTATTGAGTTATACTATTTAAATCCACACACACTGGTTATATGCTGTTACTCTATAAATTAGTTATATTCCCCTCTCTCACATTCCATGAAGTAGAATATCACAGGGACACGACAACACTAACACACAGGCGCATGTGGCTTCTTTTATCAGCTGTGCCCTCGTGGAGGCAGGGAAATTGAAGTCCAGACCCCCTGCTGCACTTAAAGCTGAAGGGGTCTGGGGGGCTGGTAAAAGCTGTCAACGACTTGAGAAGTAAATTCCAATACTTAAATTGTCACGTATTACAAAATGAGTTCAAAATATATTGCTGGTAAAGAATATTTTTTGCATTATAAGTGGTCGCAAAGGGTTGGTCAAACTTGTTACTGTACTCTGTCACAGTTAGACTTCAAGTGTACAAGGAGATAAATTTCCACCCAAAGACAGTTTTTACAAATCCAGTCATTTATGGAATAACATTATCAGAAAGATGTTCTTACAGGTTTAAAATCTATGTAAAATAACATTTTGGAGCATCGAATCAATATTGGTACAATGATGCAGTGGATAGAACAACTGTCTCACAGTTCCAGAGGACCTGGTTTCAATACTGATCCCTAGTACGGTCTATGTGGTGTTTGCAAGTTCTCCCGATAACCACGTGGGTTTGGTCTGGATATTCTGGTTTCCTCCCACATACCAACATGCCGGTTTGTAGGTTAATTGGCTTCTGTAAATTGTCCCTTGGTGTGTAAAGAATTGGTTATGAAAGTGGGATAACAGAACTAGTGTGAAGGGGTGACTAATGGTCAGCTTGGGCTGAAGGGCCTATTTCCACACTGCATCTCCAAACTAAACTAAATATCTGCTGCTGTTCTTTCATTTGATATAGGCAGTTAAAGATATTAAAGGAGAAGTTTTCACATGGGTTCCTTTTATTTAATCTATGCATGCTTTTTTTGGGATAAGCATCGAATTCAAAGGTTGCTGTCACAATGCTCTGGTCACACAATGTACTCCTAGTCCTGTTTGAGCCATGTTCACTTTGGTGCTGTTGACCATTATACTGTAAACTAGTGCTGATGTAAATTTTCAAGAGGTAATGTGTTAGATTATGGCTTTTTGATCTACCTCATTGGAGACCCGTGAGACTATCTTTGATCAGACTTTACTGGGTTTATCTTGCACTAAACATTATTCGCTTTATTCCCTTTATAATGTATCTGTATACTGTGGATGGCTCGATTGTAATCATGTACTGTCTTTCAGCTGACTGAATAGCACGCAACAAACGTTTTTTGCTGTATCTTGCACAGGTGAGTGGTTTAGCACTCCATTTGCACATTGCATGGCAGTGTAGAGTGTGGTACTGTTCCAATTCTTTCCCAAATTACCTCTGAGATCACAAATGTGAATATAAAACTTTGAAACTGGCAGTTGTGCTAGAATTTAGTTTTTCAGATTGTCAGTATCGCAATCCCAAGGAGCATTATGAAGCTAATTTGACATTAAGGACAGATGGAGGTAGGCTATTTTTAAGACACATCTTGAAGGAGGAAGCAACGGTAGAGGCTCGTAGGCCCTCAGCAGCTAATTGGCCAGCAGTTGTGGTCGAGCAATTTAATGTGGGGATACTGAGGAGGCTGGCATTATACACACACAGGTATGCAGACGATGACGGGGCCGCAGATTAGAAGATGCTAAAGGATTTGAAAGTAAGGATAAGACATTTAATGCAAAATTTGGGGAATCCATTGGAGAAAATGAGTCTTCCTGAAACAAAATGCCCTTGATTACCTACTATTACATATGGTGGGGCAGAGAAAAGGGTATTTTCTAACTTTTTATATTAAATGCATAAAGTTAACCACATTTATTAAAAAGGTAATTGAATGGTATGATTTTAATGGATGCATATCACCAATTTAATCTTTAAAGTATGCTTAAAAAAACCCAAATACCATCTGATTCTGATATAAATCTAAAGACCAGTATGGGCTGGATTTGCTTCACTGGAATCACAAGGGAAAACATTTGGCAAAAGCTAATCTAAGCAATATTTTTGGAACAAACTTCCTCGGTAATAATTATTTATACATTCATCCAATATTATGCATCTTAGCAGCACCATTCCAGAAAATGTACAAATATCAATTACCAACCTCAGGAAGTACCCGATACTTTAAAATTACCTTCACGAGTTAAAATCAGAGCAAAATATTTAATGCAATGCAGCACTGCCCTCTTCTAATCCAAATGTACAACTTTTATTCCTTTTTATTGCTCTGCATTGATGGGCTGCTGGATGTCCATGTTTTTGTTTAAATATTATTTTACAAAATAAATAAATGTGTTTTAATTCTTAAAGTATCTTTACAAAAAATAAATATTTAGGAAATGGGGACTTCAAATGAGACATCTCTGCTTCAAATAATCACAATTTACATGGCATTAGTTGCTTATTTAATAAAGCTGTAAATGCAATATTATGAAACGTCCAACAGTTCCTACACTTTGGATTGGCAAAATATTGCAACATAAGGGTAATTAAAATAGGTTTAAGCTAAAGTAAGTTAAAGATTCCAACAACTAGGAAAATTCATTGGAGGAATTATGTACATAAATATATATTTTTAAATGGGCATAGGGTTTATCAGGGAAATTGAAACAGAAGAATTAGGGGAACACAGTGCCACAACTGCTGCCTCACAGGGCCAGAGACCCGGGTTCATTCCTGACCTCGGGTTCTGACTGTGTGGAGTTTGTACATTCTCCCTGTGACCACGCGCGTTTCTACCCAAAGACGAACGGGTTTGTAGGTTAATTGGCCTCTGTACAATGGCCCTTAACATGTCAGGAGTGGATGGGGACATGGTTAACAATGAACATGTGAACGGGTGATCGGTGGTCAGTGTGGGCTCAGCAGCCCGAAGGGCCAGTTTACCTGTTGTATTTCAAAACTAAACTAAGGTATTTGGCAAGCAATAGGAAATCCTAATTCCAATATAAATTTGTTTTAGTGACAAAATAGTTATCGGCACTCCTTGACTTACGTAATAAGCAACTAAACTCGCAATCATATAAGCAAATCCTTAAACCCATTGCTTTATTTCTGAGTTGAGTGTCTCAGTAGCCTCGGTAGCAGTGCGCTAGTGTTCTTCCACAAGCCAGTCTGCTGTTCTTTGGTCTCTGTGTCAGACCTCCAACGTGGTCAAAATTTAATAAGCAGGAAATCCAGATGCTGGTTTATACCAAAGATGGATACAAAATGCTGAAGCAAATAAGCGGATCAGGCAGTATCTCCAGAGACAGGTGACGCATCGGGTCAGAACCCCTCCCCAGACTCTCAGTCTCAGGCAGGATTCCGATCCCAGGCATTGCATGTCCATTTTCTCCGGAGATGTTGTCTGACCTGCTGAGTTGCTCCAACAGTTTGTGTCGTATCTCGCATGTGGTCTCTACATTAAGTAGGAAATTTAAATTTACAATATGCATAACATCTGACACATGCATGCAAGGGATGGAAACTTGCGTAAATCGGGGAGTGCTTAGAAGAGTTTTTGCAGTTGTACAGCTCAAAAGTTGTTCATCTCCTGTAAAAAATAAACTCAACAGATGTGTGGTCACATTTAATTTGGCACTGGAGATCTCCATGCTAACATAACTGGTCTGAAATCCAAGTTCTCTCAAACCAAATGTTCAGCTGAATTATATGTCAAATTAGAACATCTGTTTTAATTGATAAAATTAAATACAACTATCTGGGCATGTATATTGCAGATCCTAAACTTAGTAATCCTAAATAAATAAATATTTCCCTTATTCCATACACCAAATAACTAGGATAAATACTTACATGAAGCTGCTGGGAAAATTCAATCACCAAGTTATTAAGATCAATTAAGTTCTGCAAAATAATGATGTAAATTAACATTACAAATCACTCAGACTCCTGAGAAAATTAGTTAGGTAAATGTCAAGATGTCTTCATTAGCCCGAATAATTCTTTAAACTCCCTTTTACATTATCAGAACACAACATTATAGACACTTAACAGTTTTGAAATGGAAACTAAATAATAATCCACACACGGGTATTATTCCACATCTGTGATATTAAAAATAATTCTTCATAATGTCTTTTCTTTATATTTGCTCATTTTGTGCGGGTGTGGGTCTCACTGGAAGCTCAACATTTATGCCCGTCTCTGTTGACCCTTACGGTAGTGTTGGGCTGCCGATGAGGAAGTCAAGGATCCGGTTGCAATGGGTGAGATCTTATATGATTGCATTGAATGCCAAGCTGTAATTGATGAACAGCCTAACCTGGCTCCTCTGTCCCTCCCTTCCCCTCCTCCTTCCCAGATCTCCCTCTATCTTCCTGTCTCCACCTATATCCTTCCTTTGTCCCACCCCCGACATCAGTCTGAA
The DNA here is from genome assembly GCF_053455715.1 of Rhinoraja longicauda. NCBI lineage: Eukaryota > Metazoa > Chordata > Chondrichthyes > Rajiformes > Arhynchobatidae > Rhinoraja > Rhinoraja longicauda. The sequence continues at coordinate 90,317,370 of NC_135954.1, forward strand.
GAAGGGTCTCGACCCGAAACGTCACCCATTCCTTCTCTCCCGAGATGCTGCCTGACCTGCTGAGTTACTCCAGCATTTTGTGAATAAATCGATTTGTACCAGCATCTGCAGTTATTTTCTTATAGCCTAACCTGGGTTCCTGTTATCCAGATGGTCCAGAGCAGAGTGGAGAGACATTGAGATGGCATCTGCTGTTACCTACGTTCGCAATAGGCAAGTCGAAGTGGATCCAGGACATTTCTGAGGCAGGAGTTGATTCACGCTTTAACCAAACTCTCGAGCCACTTCATTACAGTGGCCGCAAGTGTTCCTAGATAGTGGCAGTCAAAAACCAAGGAACTAATTGTTGACTTTAGAAAGGGGAGGTTTGGAGACCACTTGCCAGTTTTCATTAGTGGGTCAGCAATGGAGAGAATTAACAGCTTCAAATTCCCCTGGTGTTAACATCTTGGATGACTTGTCCTGGGCCGAACACACAGATGTAAAACAAAATAGGCGCGCCCTTGGACTTGCACAACAAGGCCTCGCTGTACATCAATGCTTCAAAGATGCCTGCCATTTATTTAATCAGCAAGAAAGCGTGGCACTGCCTCTACTTTCTGAGAAATTTGAAGAGATTGGGCATCATAAAATGCTGGAGTAACTCAGCAGGTCAGGCAGCATCTTGGAGAGAAGGAATGGGTGACGTTTCGGGTCGAGACCCTTCTTCAGAAGAGATTGGGCATGTCAACGAATACTCTCACAAACATTTCCAGATGCATTGTACAAGGTATCCTGATTGGTTGCATCATGGTCTGCAATGCCAATTCCAAGGACAGCAGAAAAGGTGGACTCAGCACAGGCACAGCCCTCCCTCCACACCATTGACAGCATCTGCGTGATGCACTGCCCCTAGAAGGTGGCATCTATCATCAAAGATCCTCGCCGTCTGGGCATATGGCAATAATAGCACATAACAATGTTATTTCACTTATTTATGAACAACTAATGATGAACTGATACCAGGATACCAGAACTAAACACAGTCAGTCAATATGTACAAATCCAGAATCAACAAATTTACCCCAGGTTGGGAGCCCTTACATTAGATAATATCCTGAGGGACTTTTACACATGATGTCCTGGGGCTGCGACAATTTACCTCTGAGGGAAGTATTTGGGAGAAGGCAGGAGAATGGAGTTAGGAGGGAGAGATAGATCAGCCATGATTGAATGGTGGAGTAGACTTGATGGGCTGACTGGCCTAATTCTACTCCTATTCCTTATGACCTTATAACAACCACAACAATCTTCCGGTGTACAAGAGGTGGCTCAAACCAATGGTGTGTTTTCCATTTGTACCGGAGCTAATTAAAGCCACAAAACCTCACAGATTGCAGTTTTACCAGCCACGCCTGGACTGAGTCGATCCAAGAGCACCACGGTAGTGCCTTTCAACAGAGGGATTTAAGAACATTCTCGTGAGGGAAGGTGAACAGCCGGAGGTAGTTGTGCATGTAGGCACAAATGATGTGGGTAAGAAGAGGAAGGAGGTTCTGCAACGCGAGTATAGAGAACTAGGTAGAAGGCTGAAAAGCAGGACTTCTAGAGTGGTTATCTCGGTTGCTTCCAGTACCTCGTGCTAGTGACGGTAGGAACAGGGAGATAGGGAATCTGAATGTGTGGCTGAGGAGTTGGTGCAGGGGGCAGGGATTTAGATTTCTAGATCACTGGTATCTTTTCTGGGGCAGGGGTGACCTTAATTGGAGGGGGACTGACATTCTGGTAGGCAGGCAGGTTTGCTATGCTACACGGGTGGGTTTAAACTAAACAGTGGGGCGGTAGAGTCAACAACGTGGAAGCACATGTGTGCTGTTAACGGGAAAGAGAGTGTAGGAAAGGTCATATTTAAACTAACGGCAGGGGGATGGAAACCAATGCAAGGAGACAGGGACATAAAAGGAGGACAGAAGCAAAAGGTAGAAGGGAGATAAGAAAAACAAACCTGAAAGCTTTGTGCCTTAATGCGAGGAGCTTCGTAATAAGGTGGATGAATTGTTTGTGCAGTTAGTAGTTAAGGAATATGATATAGTTGGAATTACGGAGACATGGCTCCGGGGTGACCGAGGCTGGAAGCTAAACTTGCAAGGGGTATTCGATATTCAGGAAGGATGGACAGAAAGGAAGAGGAGGTGGGCAGGCAAAATGTTCCCAATGTTGGGGAGTCCAGAACCAGGGGTTACAGTTTAAGAATAAGGGGTAGGCCATTTAGGACTGAGATGAGGAAAACAATTTTCACCCAGAGAGTTGTGAATCTGTGGAATTCCCTGCCACAGAAGGCAGTGGAGGCCAATTCACTAGATGTTTTCAAGAGAGACTTAGATTTAGCTCTTGGGGCTAAAGGAATCAATGGATATGGGGAAAAAGCAGGAACGGGGACTAATTTTAGATGATCAGCCATGATCATATTGAATGGCGGGACTGATATATGAATGAAAGAATGGGTCGACTGGGCATGTATTCACTGGAATTTAGAAGGATGAGAGGGGATCTTATAGAAACATGCTGGAACAACTCAGCAGGACAGGCAGCATCTCTGGAGAGAAGGAATGGGTGACGTTTCGGGTTGAGACCCTTCTTCATTCCTTGAATGGCGGTGCTGGCTCAAAGGGCCGAATGGCCTACTCCTGCACCTATTTTTCTATGTTTCCTATTTTTCTATGATTTTGTTGCAACGGGGTTTGTACAGCATTTACATCCATCAATTATGATAAAGGGAAAGTCAAATATGATTATTCCTCAATTTGCTTCTCCCACTATTTCCTGCATTCACAACGTGACACCAAGGTGTGATGCTACCAAGTTGCTCCTGGTGATGGTTAACATGTCCAAATTCAGTGCCTCGGTCAATGCTGGGAGATATCCCCTTCCTGTTTCAAGGGAGCAGTTAGGAAACAACTAGTCTATTTAGAACAAACACCTTTCTATAGGTATGGAGTCATATATTAGGCAGACTGGTTATGAACAATGGATTGCCTCCTCCAAACTGAACAGGGTGAATTTTAACAACAATCTGGCAGTTTGTGATTATAAAATAATTTGGAATTTAAAAAAAACAGATTCAAAGACAGTTTCTTCCCAGCTGTTATTAGGCAACTGCATCATCCTACCATGTCCAGAGAACAGTGTTGAACTACTATCTATCTCTTTGGTGACCCTTGGACTATCCTTGATTAGACTTTACTGGCTTTACCTTGCACTAAACGTTATTCCCTCATCATGTAACTGTACACTGTAAATGGCTCGATAGTAATCATGTATTGTCTTTCTGCTGACTGGATAGCACGCAACCAAAGCTTTTCACTGTACCTCGGTACATGTGACAATAACCTAAACTAACTAATCTGTGATTGGGATTTGAACTGGTGTACATCTCTGGATTCCTAGTCCAGAAATTTAAGTTCTGTACCACCACCATACCAACAATTAATCGTTGTTGTCTTACGTTTAAGACAGAAGTACTTGCCTCTTCAAGGTTTTCCCATGATTCAGCTGCGTCATGATCTTGGGGAATCTGTGGCAGGGGCAGACTGAGCTGAACTGAATGTTGGGGCAGTGATGTGCCAGAGTCTTGGGTACTCGCGAATGTCCCTACAGCAATAAAAGCAGGTCAGAGCCAGAAATCTACAATATTCAGTCACACAATTAACTTCAGATAGCTCCTCTGTCCCTCCCTTCCCCTCCTCCTTCCCAGATCTCCCTCTATCTTCCTGTCTCCACCCTTATCCTTCCTTTGTCCTGCCCCCCTGACATCAGTCTGAAGAAGGGTCTCGACCCGAAACGTCACCCATTCCTTCTCTCCCGAGATGCTGCCTGACCTGCTGAGTTACTCCAGCATTTTGTGAATAAATCGATTTGTACCAGCATCTGCAGTTATTTTCTTATACTATCTTTCTTACACAATTAAGTCTTATCCCTAAAAGATCCACAAGGGGCTGGAGTAACTCAGCAGATCAGGTAGCATCTCTGGAGAACTTGATAATGTTTCAGGTCAGGACCCTTCATCTAATTAATGCTTGAGGGGGAGCGAGGGGGTGGGGGAAGTTGAAGAAAGCTGGAAGAGAGGAGGGGCAGGATAAAGCCTGGCAAGTGATAGGTGGATATAGAGGGGGGAGAGGGGTGATAGGCAGGTGGTCAGACAAAGGCCAGGAATGAAAGACAAAAGGTGTGAGATAAGGATAGAAGAGGGGTAAATTGTGAAACTATGATCACTGCCTGGCCCGCTGAGTAATTTTGTGTCTTTGTTTGTAACCAGCACCTGCTGTTCCTTGAAACAACATCCTATCCTCCTCTGGTTTCCCTGCTACCAATGCCACCAAAAATTTACGTTAAAATATTATTTTGCTATGATATTTCCTTTTAGAATTTAATCAAAGTAGTTTAATTGCATCTGTAATTATATTTATAGTTTGAAAATTATATGGATGGATGGATGGATGGATGGATGGATGGATGGATGGATGGATGGATGGATGGATGGATGGATGGATGGATGTATCTATCTATCTATCTATCTATCTTAGGGCGATCAGAATCAAGGGATATCGGGAGAAAGCAGGA